>NC_086451.1:384150688-384450688 GCF_028390025.1 Pseudophryne corroboree
GCCATGATAACACGTCTTCAGATTTCCGCCATGGCATGGTGGGGTGGGCTGGCCTGATAAGGTGAAACACATGATCAGGGTCTGGCTTCCTAATGTGCAGTGACTTGAATTGTGTCATTTATACCCCTTTTACACTCGCAGGGTTTGGTCATTCCCGTAAATGTGTCCCGGTATATTTCCCGGGACAATTTCCCGGGAATGACCCTTTCACATTAGCGGCCCGACCCGGCATTAGTGCCAGGTCGGTAACGTCACCGCTGACTCTAGCGGAGGTGGTGCTTGGGAATAATCTTCTCCAAGCACCGCCTCCTCCTATGCAGAGGTGTTCCTTGACCCGGTATACCTTGACCCAGTATACCCGTTCACACTGCACAGCTTCCCATGACGGTCCCGGATTCAACCCAGGTAGAGACCTGGGTTGAAATCCCGGGATGCTCGTGTCGGGAAATTGAAAGTGTACCCTTTTACACTGACAAAAATCCCGGGATGATGCGCGTTCACGTGCAAAATTCCGGGATAAAATTGTCAGTGTAAAAGGGGTATTACCCATTAACACTTCCTGAGCAGGGATACAGATAATAGTGCTGTTTTCTTCAATATAACTACTCCTTTTCAGTATATTACTTTCTAAATGATAGAGAACAGGATTATATGGTAGGTAGGACTGCATCTAACATGCAGAATAATAATAAAAAGTGACTAGATCTGATCTGTACAACCTGGGACTGTCCCTACACGGTTGGTTCTATATCGGAGGGGCTGAAGGGACCTTGTGACGTATTGAGGGGAGGAGCTACGTCACCAGGGGGAGGAGCTACGGGCGAACAGGGTACCCGAAAAGTACCCTCGTGGGCTCGCTTCGCTCGCCACGCTTCGGGCACGGTGGCTCGCTCCGCTTCGCTCACCACCTAATTACTAAAGGTAATAGTTGGTGGCGTGGATAGTAGAGGAACTATCCCGCTGGCCTAGCTCCTCCCCCTTGCATCGTAACTCCTCCCCCTTACGGAAAAGGTCCCTTAGCCCACTTGATTCTAGCATCTACCGTCCCTACACGGACAGTATAATGCGGGCTTAGGCAAATTGTGGTTCTCCACAAATTATTGAGTTAAAAATTTCAGATGGCTGGCAGAGCATTTTGGGACTTGTAGTTCTATGATAAATAAAAGCCACAGGTTTGTTACCACTGGTAACATTTAAGGGCCTAATTCAGACCTGATTGCTAGGCAGCGATTTTTGAAGCCCTGCGATCAGATAGTCGCCGCCTACAGGGGGAGTGTATTTTAGCTGTGCAAGTGTGCGAACGCATGTGTAGCAGAACTGTACAAACAGATCTTGTGCAGTCTCTGCACAGCCCAGGACTTACTCAGCTGCTACAATCACTTCAGCCTGTCCCGGACCGGAACTGGCGCCAGACACCCTCCCTTCCAACGTTTGGACACGCCTGCATTTTTCCAGACACTCCCTGAATACGGTCAGCTGCCACCCACAAACGCCCTCTTCCTGTCAGTCACCTTGCGATACCTGTTGCTACGGTCCGTCGCACCTGAGCAATTGTGGTGCATGAGCAGTTCGGGCCTGATCGCAGGCTGCGAGAAATCGCAGCCTAGCGATCAGGTCTGAATTACCCCCTAAGACAGTATATTTCGATTTCCTCATCATTAACATTAGGGAGGTGTAATAATATGTAGCATGATGTCAGACTGATTTAATAATACTTATTGAGGTATAACAAGAGAGATAGAGGCTACCAAATATTTGTTCTCCACTCTGGACCCCTGACCTTCATGCAGTCAGCAAGAGTGTAGCAGGAGGGATGGACTGACAGATGGAGGGCCGCACCCCCACACTGACACATTTTTGGCAGGGAGCTCTGGACAGGAGACAGGAGACTGATGCTGTAATGTAACCGTCTTCCTGCAAGGAAATGCTGACACACACTGGGCCCTGATTAGAGAGGCACTATGGCCACTTACTTCTCTGTGCCCTATTAAGTCTGGACGGGACTTGGGGGGTAATTCCAAGTTGATCGCAGCAGGAAAATTTTTAGCAGTTGGGCAAAACCATGTGCACTGCAGGGGAGGCAGATATAACATGTGCAGAGAGAGTTAGATTTGGGTGGGTTATTTTGTTTCTGTGCAGGGTAAATACTGGCTGCTTTATATTTACACTGCAAATTAGATTGCAGATTGAACACACCACACCCAAATCTAACTCTCTCTGCACATGTTAAATCTGCCCCCCCCCCCCCCCCCCCCTTGCAGTGCACATGGTTTTGGCCAACTGCTAAAAAATTTCCTGCTGCGATCAACTTGGAATTACCCCCTTGATCATAGAACAAGAGATGATATCAGCCCTATTGGGTCACTGCAGCAAACACAGAAGCAACCAAATTTCATGCAGTAAATGATATAGGTGAATTGCATGTATGCTAGAGATGTGCACCAGACATTTTTCGGGTTTTGTGTTTTGGTTTTGGATTCGGTTCCGCGGCCGTGTTTTGGGTTCGAACGCGTTTTGGCAAAACCTCACCGAATTTTTTTTGTCGGATTCGGGTGTGTTTTGGATTCGGGTGTTAAAAAAAAAAAAAACTAAAAAACAGCTTAAATCATTGAATTTGGGGGTCATTTTGATCCCATAGTATTATCAATAACCATAATTTACACTTATTTACAGTCTATTCTGAATACCTCACACCTCACAATATTATTTTTAGTCCTAAAATTTGCACCGAGGTCGCTGGATGACTAAGCTCAGCGACCCAAGTGGCCGACACAAACACCTGGCCCATCTATGAGTGGCACTGCAGCGTTACGCAGGATGGCCCTTCCAAACAACACTCCCCAAACAGCACATGACGCAAAGAAAAAAAGAGGCGCAATGAGGTAGCTGTGTGACTAAGCTCAGCGACCCAAGTGGCCGACACAAACACCTGGCCCATCTAGGAGTGGCACTGCAGTGTCACGCAGGCTGGCCCTTCAAAAAACTACTCCCCAAACAGCACATGACGCAAAGAAAAAAAGAGGCGCAATGAGGTAGCTGTGTGAGTAAGCTAAGCGACCCTAGTGGCCGACACAAACACCTGGCCCATCTAGGAGTGGCACTGCAGTGTCACGCAGGATGGCCCTTCAAAAAACTACTCCCCAAACAGCACATGACGCAAAGAAAAAAAGAGGCGCAATGAGGTAGCTGTGTGAGTAAGCTAAGCGACCCTAGTGGCCGACACAAACACCTGGCCCATCTAGGAGTGGCACTGCAGTGTCACGCAGGCTGGCCCTTCAAAAAACTACTCCCCAAACAGCACATGACGCAAAGAAAAATTAAAGAAAAAAGAGGTGCAAGATGGAATTGTCCTTGGGCCCTCCCACCCACCCTTATGTTGTATAAACAGGACATGCACACTTTAACCAACCCATCATTTCAGTGACAGGGTCTGCCACACGACTGTGACTGAAATGACGGGTTGGTTTGGACCCCCACCAAAAAAGAAGCAATTAATCTCTCCTTGCACAAACTGGCTCTACAGAGGCAAGATGTCCACCTCATCATCATCCTCCGATTCATCACCGTGTACATCCCCCTCCTCACAGATTATCAATTCGTCCCCACTGGAATCCACCATCTCAGCTCCCTGTGTACTTTGTGGAGGCAATTGCTGCTGGTCAATGTCTCCACGGAGGAATTGATTATAATTCATTTTAATGAACATCATCTTCTCCACATTTTCTGGAAGTAACCTCGTACGCCGATTGCTGACAAGGTGAGCGGCGGCACTAAACACTCTTTCGGAATACACACTTGTGGGAGTGCAACTTAGGTAGAATAAAGCCAGTTTGTGCAAGGGCCTCCAAATTGCCTCTTTTTCCTGCCAGTATACGTACGGACTGTCTGACGTGCCTACTTGGATGCGGTCACTCATATAATCCTCCACCATTCTTTCAATGGGGAGAGAATCATATGCAGTGACAGTAGACGACATGTCCGTAATCGTTGTCAGGTCCTTCAGTCCGGACCAGATGTCAGCATCAGCAGTCGCTCCAGACTGCCCTGCATCACCGCCAGCGGGTGGGCTCGGAATTCTGAGCCTTTTCCTCGCACCCCCAATTGCGGGAGAATGTGAAGGAGGAGCTGTTGACCGATCAAGTTCCACTTGACTTGATAATTTTCTCACCAGCAGGTCTTTGAACCCCTGCAGACTTGTGTCTGCCGGAAAGAGAGATACAACGTAGGTTTTAAATCTAGGATCGAGCACGGTGGCCAAAATGTAGTGCTCTGATTTCAACAGATTGACCACCCGTGAATCCTGGTTAAGCGAATGAAGGGCTCCATCCACAAGTCCCACATGCCTAGCGGAATCGCTCTTTCTTAGCTCCTCCTTCAATGTCTCCAGCTTCTTCTGTAAAAAGCCTGATGAGGGGAATGACCTGACTCAGGCTGGCAGTGTCTGAACTGACTTCACGTGTGGCAAGTTCAAAAGGTTGCAGAACCTTGCACAACGTTGAAATCATTCTCCACTGCGCTTGAGACAGGTGCATTCCACCTCCTTTGCCTATATCGTGGCCAGATGTATAGGCTTGAATGGCCTTTTGCTGCTCCTCCAACCTCTGAAGCATATAGAGGGTTGAATTCCACCTCGTTACCACTTCTTGCTTCAGATGATGGCAGGGCAGGTTCAGGCGTTTTTGGTGTTGCTCCAGTCTTCTGTACGTGGTGCCTGTACGCCGAAAGTGTCCCGCAATTCTTCTGGCCACCGACAGCATCTCTTGCACGCCCCTCTCGTTTTTTAAATAATTCTGCACCACCAAATTCAAGGTATGTGCAAAACATGGGACGTGCTGGAATTTGCCCAGATATAATGCACGCACAATATTGCTGGCGTTGTCCGATGCCACAAATCCACAGGAGAGTCCAATTGGGGTAAGCTATTCTGCGATGATCTTCCTCAGTTGCCGTAAGAGGTTTTCAGCTGTGTGCGTATTCTGGAAAGCGGTGATACAAAGCGTAGCCTGCCTAGGAAAGAGTTGGCGTTTGCGAGATGCTGCTACTGGTGCCGCCGCTGCTGTTCTTGCGGCGGGAGTCAATACATCTACCCAGTGGGCTGTCACAGTCATATAGTCCTGAGTCTGCCCTGCTCCACTTGTCCACATGTCCGTGGTTAAGTGGACATTGGGTACAACTGCAGTTTTTAGGACACTGGTGAGTCTTTTTCTGAGGTCTGTGTACATTTTCGGTATCGCCTGCCTAGAGAAATGGAACCTAGATGGTATTTGGTACCGGGGACACAGTACCTCAAACAAGTCTATAGTTGGCTCTGCAGTAATGATGGATACCGGAACCACGTTTCTCACCGCCCAGGATGCCAAGGCCTCAGTTATCCGCTTTGCAGCAGGATGACTGCTGTGATATTTCATCTTCCTCGCAAAGGACTGTTGGACAGTCAATTGCTTGGTGGAAGTAGTAAAAGTGGTCTTACGACTTCCCCTCTGGGATGACCATCGACTCCCAGCAGCAACAACAGCAGCGCCAGCAGCAGTAGGCGTTACACTCAAGGATGCATCGGAGGAATCCCAGGCAGGAGAGGACTCGTCAGAATTGCCAGTGACATGGCCTGCAGGACTATTGGCATTCCTGGGGAAGGAGGAAATTGACACTGAGGGAGTTGGTGGGGTGGTTTGCGTGAGCTTGGTTACAAGAGGAAGGGATTTACTGGTCAGTGGACTGCTTCCGCTGTCACCCAAAGTTTTTGAACTTGTCACTGACTTATGATGAATGCGCTGCAGGTGACGTATAAGGGAGGATGTTCCGAGGTGGTTAACGTCCTTACCCCTACTTATTACAGCTTGAAAAAGGCAACACACGGCTTGACACCTGTTGTCCGCATTTCTGTTGAAATACTTCCACACCGAAGAGCTGATTTTTTTGGTATTTTCACCAGGCATGTCAATGGCCATATTCCTCCCACGGACAACAGGTGTCTCCCCGGGTGCCTGACTTAAACAAACCACCTCACCATCAGAATCCTCCTTGTCAATTTCCTCCCCAGCGCCAGCAACACCCATATCCTCCTCATCCTGGTGTACTTCAACACTGACATCTTCAATCTGACTATCAGGAACTGGACTGCGGGTGCTCCTTCCAGCACTTGCAGGGGGCGTGCAAATGGTGGAAGGCGCATGCTCTTCACGTCCAGTGTTGGGAAGGTCAGGCATCGCAACCGACACAATTGGACTCTCCTTGTGGATTTGTGATTTCGAAGAACGCACAGTTCTTTGCTGTGCTTTTGCCAGCTTAAGTCTTTTCATTTTTCTAGCGAGAGGCTGAGTGCTTCCATCCTCATGTGAAGCTGAACCACTAGCCATGAACATAGGCCAAGGCCTCAGCCGTTCCTTGCCACTCCGTGTGGTAAATGGCATATTGGCAAGTTTACGCTTCTCCTCCGACGATTTTATTTTAGATTTTTGAGTCCTTTTTTACTGATATTTTGTGTTTTGGATTTTACATGCTCTGTACTATGACATTGGGCATCGGCCTTGGCAGACGACGTTGATGGAATTTCATCGTCTCGGCCATGACTAGTGGCAGCAGCTTCAGCACGAGGTGGAAGTGGATCTTGATCTTTCCCTATTTTTGGAACCTCAACATTTTTGTTCTCCATATTTTAATAGGCACAACTAAAAGGCACCTCAGGTAAACAATGGAGATGGATGGATACTAGTATACTTATGGATGACGAGTGACTGACGACACAGAGGTAGCTACAGCCGTGGACTACCGTACTGCGTCTGCTAGTATAGAGATGATAATGATATAAAAAATATATATATATCACTACTGCAGGTATATATATATATATAATATATAATGACGGACCTGCTGGACGCTGTCAGCAGACTGCTGAACTACTAGTATGAAGAAGATAGAAAAAAAAAACCCCCACCACAGGTAGGTATACAATTATGGACGAGCACTGACGACACAGAGGTAGCCACAGCCGTGGACTACCGTACTGCGTCTGCTAATATAGAGATGATAATGATATAACAAATATATATATATATCACTACTGCAGGTATATATAATATATAATGACGGACCTGCTGGACGCTGTCAGCAGACTGATGAACTACTAGTATGAAGAAGATAGAAAAAAAAAACCCCACCACAGGTAGGTATACAATTATGGACGAGCACTGACGACACAGAGGTAGCCACAGCCGTGGACTACCGTACTGCGTCTGCTAATATAGAGATGATAATGATATAAAAAATATATATATATCACTACTGCAGGTATATATAATATATAATGACGGACCTGCTGGACGCTGTCAGCAGACTGCTGAACTACTAGTATGAAGAAGATAGAAAAAAAAAAACACCCACCACAGGTAGGTATACAATTATGGACGAGCACTGACGACACAGAGGTAGCTACAGCCGTGGACTACCGTACTGCGTCTGCTAATATAGAGATGATAAAGATTATAGAGATGAACAAAAAAAATATAACACTACTGCAGGTAAATATTTATATAATATAATGAATGACGGACCTGCTGGACACTGTCAGCAGAATGCGTTTATAGAATTAAAAAAAAAAACACCACAGGAGTGTTTGTTTAACTTTTTCAGGCAGACAATATACTGGTGGTCAGTGGTCACACTGGCAGCAAAAGTGTGCACTGTACTCCTGCTATAACTGCTCCACAGTCTCCCCCACAATTAAGCTGTGTGAGCAGCACTGGCAGTGAGCACTCAGCACAGTCAGATATAATACATACATAGATAATATATTATCATTATCATATTATCATGCAGCACACTGAGGCTGAGCACAGATATGGTATGTGTCTGTGTATCGTTTTTTTTCAGGCAGAGAACCGATTAAAATTAAACTGGTGGTCACACTATCAGCAAAACTCTGCTGCACTGTACTGAGTACTCCTCCTAATGCTCCCCAAATTAGTAAATCAACTCAAGTGTCTCTGACTCTCTAATCTAATCTAAACGGAGAGGACGCCAGCCACGTCCTCTCCCTATCAATCTCAATGCACGTGTGAAAATGGCGGCGACGCGCGGCTCCTTATATAGAATCCGAGTCTCGCGAGAATCCGACAGCGGGATGATGATGTTCGGGCGCGCTCGGGTTAACCGAGCAAGGCGGGAGGATCCGAGTCTGCTCGGACCCGTGCAAAAAAGGCTGAAGTTCGGGGGGGTTCGGATTCCGAGGAACCGAACCCGCTCATCTCTAATGTATGCAGGTGGAATGTTTTGTAAATCCTCCTGTTGTATGCAACTGCTGACGCACTGACACAACACAATTAAGGGGGGAACACATGGAGCGATTTTTACTTAATTTCTATCAAGCAATCTAACTAGATTGCTTAGAAATTAAGCACACATCGCTTCGGGTGTAGGGTGCCGGTGACAACGATAGGCAGTCCCACGCGTCGCTATCGCTGGCTCTATATTTGGCATGCATGCAGGCACAACTAGTAGATCGCTCACTTCACCGCTGGGTGAAGTGAGTGCCCCCCTCGCTCAGCACACATCGCGCTGTGTGCTGAGCGGGCGGAGAGATGTGTGCTGAGCAGTCTGTGATAGATCGCTCAGCTCACATCTCCACCGTGTGTACCCCCCCTTTACAGTATAAATGCAAATTGTATAACAGGGATGTAGTTATGTGACCGGTCACATTACCAACGGCAGGATCCCGAACACTCGCATGCCGACTGACAGGGACTATTTCCACTCGTGGGTGTCCATGTCACCTTTAGAGTGGGAATAGAACCTGTGGCGAGCACAAGCAGCCACGAGCCCGCACGGGGCTTCATTGCTCTCTGCCCCCCCCCCCCTCAACATTCTAAACCTCGCTATGGTGCCTGCAGGGATCCCAAACGCCGGTCACCCATGCCCAACCTGCATAACAATATACCCCAGGGCAAACACAGTACTTGTTAGCAGGGGGTTTCCTTGTATGTGTATATTAGTATATATACTGAATACTTCAGAGAGGCTGGCACTTGCGTAAATAGGACACTATGCCACGGCGTCCTGTCCAAATTCACAATGAACAAACAGGACGGCACTCAGGGTCTTTTTAAACAAGTATGGTCCTGACGACAGTGCATGCGGGCACCGAAACATAAACATGTAACTTTGAAGTATATCAATACACGTTAGCAGAGCTATAAAAAGACCCTGAGTGCTGTCCCATTATATATATTACTACCATTTACAACTAAATGTAAATGTATAAGATGTGATTGGACAGCGGATCTGTCACTGGATACAGCTGTCCAGTGATGGATCCGCTGTCATCACTTGTTGGGCAGCAGGATGTGCGGTGTTAGCAGCAGCGGCGGGACCCGGATGGCAAGATGGCAGGCCTGGATCCAAGAGGATCCAGTCCCTGCCTGTCATTTTTGCAGAGTTCAGCAGCGGAGCGATTCCAATTTGAAAAATGGTGCAGTTAGCATCATTTTTTAAATCTAAGATGGCCGCCGTGAGCCAATCATGGCTTGTCGCGTCATCGCTCCGTCCGTCGGGGCTGGCTTATAAAAGCCAAAGTGAGGCAGCGGCTGTCAGTCCGCCGGCAGAGAGGGAGCGTGCAAGAGCTCCCGAAGACAGAAGATGCCTGGAAGTCCTGGGAGGCGGCAGCCATGCAAAAAAACTGCCCAAAGGCCGCCGCCCGTGCGGGGCATAGCACTGGGCTTTCAGCCCAGTGCTGGTTGTTGCTCGGAGGGGGGACCCCATTTTTTGGGGGGCATTACTCTCCCCTGGCTGGTTCAGCCTGGTGCTGGTTTTGTTTAGGTATGAGGAACTCCAATTGTTTTTTTTTTTTTTTTTTCCCATTGGGAGGGTGGGGGGGGGGGTGGATCATCCAGTGCCTTACCAGGCACTGACCCCATCGCACGTCACTGACACACACATGCAATTTCACTTACACTTTGGCAGCCTTAGATGTGGTTTGACTGGAGTCCATAGGGTGCAAAACTGCAAATGGTGCAGCTGAACCAGGTTATTTTCACAATAAATGAAAAAATTACATACATACAATCCGGTTCAGTCGACAGAGCGAGTGCACCAGATGGAGGAGTTTTTTTTCATATTTGGAAGTTTTGAAGGGCCTTGGCGAGAATGTTGGAGATAACTGTATTGTTGTTGTTGGGTTTTTTTTGATGGGGAGCACAATGGGGGTCATTCTGAGTTGTTCGCTCGTTGCCGATTTTCGCTATGCTGCGATTTGTTGCTAACTGCGCATGCGCTAAGTTATTTAACACAAAATTTAGTAGATTTGCTGGTGTTCATGCAGCGATTTTCAGTCGCAGTGCTGATCGGTGAATGATTGACAGGAAAGGGGCGTTTTCCAGGAGGTAACTGAGCGTTTTCCGGGAGTGTGCTAAAAAAACACAGGCGTGTCAGGGAAAAAACGCGGGAGTGTCTGGAGAAATGAGGGAGTGGCTGGCCGAACGCAAGGCGTGTTTGTGACGTCAAACCAGGAACTAAACGGACTGAGCTGATCGCAATCTAGGAGTAGGTCTGGAGCTACTCAGAAACTGCAAGGAATTATTTAGTAGCAGTTCTGCTAATCTTTCGTTTGCTATTCTGCTAAGCTAAGATACACTCCCAGAGGGCGGGGGCCTAGCGTGTGCAATGCTGCTAAAAGCAGCTAGCGAGCGAACAACTCGGAATGACCACCAATATACAGTATATGGCACCAAAATCTTTTAAATGCTTAGGGCCTCTAAAGGTATAAGGGGCTGATTCAGAGATGGATGCAGCTGTGCGTCCGCGTCCATCTGGTCTGCGCACGCGCACTTGCCGCAGTGCAAGTGCACGACATTACACACTGCGGCCATATCCAGGAAGGATGCAGTCACAATGAGATTGACAGTGGAGGGCAATCACAGGGCGACGAAGCGGCATTGGGGGCGGTACGACCATTTTCAGGGTAGCTGCGTGACGTCACATGCAGACGCTCCAATTAAAAAAAATTGGTGTCCAAGTGCCTGACGGCGCAGCCAGGCTGTGCTGCCAGGAGTCAAGCTTAGTTTGATGCATCCGCAATCTAATTTAGACACATCGGGAGGTGGCCCGTCACACATGCTGGGCAGCCTTGCCCTGTGCTGAGTGGTCCCTAGCAGAGGAGATGGACGCAGTTCTGGCTCTATCTCTAAATCAGGTCCTAAATGTGAAATGATGTGACTTGCAGAAGTTACAGTATGCTGCAATGCTGTGAGTTTGTCACGCAATAGCCTGACAGATAGTGGAAAGTGTAACTGGAGTCCCAGGGGGATCTAACATACACAATTCATGAGACGGGATTTGTTGCATGACAAGGTTCCCTGGATGTAGCACGAACCCTAAATCATATATCTCTAGAAAATAACATAACTTGCTATCTAGAGACCTGCAGTCCCTTGTCCAGACAGAACGGGGGGCCTTTCCCTAGATCCTGCAGTCAATACCAAGAGACCTGCACCAGGCTCTGGAACAACAGCAAGCTGATGCTCAGGGTGCAGTTCTCAAAAAGAAGACTTCCCGGTGCATCGGCCCTCTGTGAATCGTTCCTATTTTGTCAGTCCTGGGCCCTACAATTGTCCTGTCTGTTAGACATCACAGGTCAGTAAATTGTCCTGTCTGTTAGACATGCCAGGTCAGTAAGCTGATGATGCAGCCATGTGTGGTTTGGAACATAATACACACTGACATGATGTATTTGTCGCTGCTGAATCTGCTGATGCTGCAGACTGAATAATCCCATCTATATATACACATAGTGCTGTGTGCATTAATAGCATTCGGTGGCTGCGTGACTCTAATCAGGTGTAATCCCCGGTATCCGGACTCCAGGTCGACAGCACAAAGGTCGACACACCTTAGGTCGACACACCTTAGGTCGACATGGACAAAAGGTCGACAGGAACAAGGTCGACGTGTAAAAAGGTCGACATGAGTTTTTCACGATTTTTTTCTTTTTTTGAACCTTTTCATACTTAACGATCCACGTGGACTACGATTGGAACGGTAAAGTGTGCCGAGCGAAGCGGTAGCAGAGCGAAGGCACCATGCCCGAAGCATGGCGAGCGAAGCGAGCCATGCAAAGGGGACGCGGTGCACTAATTGGGGTTCCCAGTCACTCTACGAAGAAAACGACACCAAAAAAACATAAAAAACTCATGTCGACCTTTTTCCATGTCGACCTTGTTCCTGTCGACCTCTTGTCCATGTCGACCTTTTGTCCATGTTGACCTAAGATGTGTCGACCAATTGGCGTCGACCTTTGTGCTGTCGACCCTCAGTCCCAGAGCCTAATCCCCGGTCACATCTCCAGTGCAGGTAGATAGCTGGACAGGAGTTAGGAGGCATGGGGGTGATATACAGTTTACTCTGATTACATTTATATATAATAAAACAAAAAGGGTTGTGTCTGTACATAGCAATTTTTTTTAAATAAATATACTTCTAGGGACTGTATATGAACTATGGAGCAGGGAAAAAAAAATCAGACTTTTTGGCTGTCTGTTCGTTCCGACATGACGCAAAAACGAATGGATGTATTTGGATTGCGTTTTTGGCATTGTATAGCTTACTGTCCTGACAGAAACTGAGGTATGTATGATCTTGATGTGACATCACAGAGAGAGGAGCAATAAAGGAAAGACCAGATGCTTGACATTCGGCGCACTGAAAGTTGGGGTTCCGATCATGCTTCTGCAGAACTTGACTCCGCCCAAGTTATGCAACGGAACCCGACTTAAAGTGACTGCTGTGCAGATTAACCTAACTGTGGCAGAGATTCTAACGGGCTGTGGCGCATGTGAGACTGTGTTTATACCACGTTTACCCCTTAACCCAGTGGTTTCCAAACTTTTTTGAATCACGGTGCCCTAGAATATCAGAATTTTTTTCACGGCACCCCTAGGCCAAAAATGTCTTATTGAGAAATTTAGAAAGAAATATTACATTAAGTAGATCGCGTTTATATGTCATCCTTAGGGTCAGTTGTGTGGTGAGGGACAAGATTTGCTTCTGTTTGGCCACATATTTTATGACTGGCAGCTACCAGCTCTGGTTTTGCCTATTATATTGACCATGAATAATTTGAATTGGTCCTGGACCACCAACCCAGGGCACACCTGCAAGTGTTCCGAGGAACCCCAGGGAGCCACGGCACACAGTTTGGGAACCTCTGCCTTAACCCAACAATTTTCTTTTTCAAGTAAAGCAATGATCAACAAGTCGCAGAGGCAAACGCTCAGGGCTGCAGGTGTAGATCTCAGGACCAGCTGCTTCTCCCATGGGCAGCTTTATGTGGCTTGCTCACGAGTTAGTAGCATCGTTTTGTGTAAATCCCTGAAGGAAAAACTGCAAATATTGTTTACACATAAATGTTGTAAACATTGTGTACAATATAAAATATACATCACGCTATTAGATGGCACTATTGTCTTTGTAAAATTAGTTCCACTGAGCAATAACAGACATCCACGTGAGTGAAGCCAAGAGCAAACGTTAGTATATACACACACATATATATATATATATATATATATATATATCACTGGCGTATCTATAATGGGCCCAGGGGGACTCCCACCACACATGCTACACCCGTTTTTTCAGTACTTACCTCTCCAGAGTGCCGCATCAGCAGCGGCAATAATACAAAATCACAGAGGAGGGGGGCTCACCTGGACAGAGACTGCCGACAGGGCCCCTCCTCGCTTAAACCGCCAATAACATATATAATATATGTGTGTGTGTGTGTGTGTGTGTGTGTGTGTGTGTGTGTGTGTGTGTGTGTGATGGAGTGGCATAAAGGAATATGCCTTCCTGTATATCAGGTAATCCTGACAGTAGCGTATCTTGCTATGGGCACACAGGATTTTTGCCCAGGGCGCCACCTTCCGGAGGCGCCGCTGCCGTAGCAAGATCCGCTACTGGTGGTGCTCCCAGGTTCCGTGCTGTCACAGCTGTGCGGTGCGCGATGCACCGCACGCCATTTTGGGAGTGGCACATAGACGCTAGGGGTCATAATTGACCTCTAGTGTCTATGCTGTGCTATGGGAGAGACGTCATGACGTCTCTCCCATAGATCAGAGGAGCGGTGCCGGCGGCTGGAGATGGAGATGGAGGTAAGCAGCAGTCGGGAATCAGGAGCGGGGATGGTGAGTATTAATTAATTTTTTTATTTTTTTTGTAAGCGGCATAAACGGAGGCACAACTCTACAGGGGGCACAAACGGGGGCACAAGTCTACAGGGGGCACAACTCTACAGGGGGCATACCTGACCATGCCCCTTTATGAAGCCACACCCCTATTTTCGCCCAGGGCGCCACAAGGGCTAGAACCGGCCCTGAATGCTGATGACTATTACAGTATACAGTATATACATAATTCCCACATTATTAGATTATTACATGAGGAGCCAAATATAATATAACCCCTACATACCTTATACTAACAGAACCAACTATGGCAGTTGTTATCCATTCCTGTACAAATGTTCCCACAACAGGTAATGTTTTCAGGATTTCTGCCTGTGGGATAATTATTGACCCAACAAAATAGACAAACTCATCTGGGGATGATTGCAGAAATCCTGAAAATAGCACCTGTTGGGAGGTGTTTGAGGATTGGAGTTCTAAACCCCTGATCTATGATTTTTGTAAATGATCACTGAAAAACAAAAACTGCAATCCTGACACCCCCGGCCCCAACCCCACAAGACATAGACCAAATATCTGAGTATGGTATCTATTTACTGAGCCATTTACATCCATAAATCCTCAGAAAACAGCTAGATTATGGCAAAATTAGGGGTCAGGTGTATTTACTATTACTGTAATTCTGTGTTCACCAAAGTTTCAAATCAGAGCACCATCGCCATAATTTGTTATGGGGCTGGTGATATGGGGCTATTTAACAAACTCTGAAAAAGGTCACTTTCCAGAGATTGTCTCCGGTAGCTAATGCTACCTCAGCTTTGATGGGAAAGGGATCTTCTGATCTCTCCCTGGCAGATTGGACTCTCCTCCCTTCCCTCCTTTCACTAACATACCTATATCTAGCATTGAAACATTGATAAGGGAAAAACGTGTGTTGACATTTTATTTCCTGAGTGCTGCCTGATTGGCTGTAATAAATATACATATATATATATATATATATATATATATATATATATATATATATATTCTGCTAAGTTCGCTTAACTTACAGGAAAAGGCCGTACCTTATTACACAGTGGGTCGGGCCGTTCCGGCCGCTAAGTGTGTGCACTGAACCTCTATGAAATGTATGCACTCTGTGTAAGCACGCCGACCCGCTGTGAGCACAATGCAGCTACACATGTGGGTGAATACACCTTAAACCCTTAACAGAAATGGAATGCAACACCAATAGTTATATGTTATGTTGTGGTCCAAAGCAGCAACAAATATTTACTAAAAAGGGGTATACACAGAAATACAACAATATCACAGAGAAGAGGCTACAACCAATGGATACATACGTTTGTTCGCCTGCGCCACCCGGATCCGGTCCTCAGTCAGTCAAGCAAGATGACCTTCAGAGAATTAACCTGAGACCGGCCAGGAGGCCTTGTTTTTATACAATGGTCCAAAACACAATACAATGGGAAATGTATGCTCTTCTTCTATTGGTCCGGGGTTGGGACATTTCCTGTGCACTTGGGATCATTGGTCAGCTCAACCGGTGGGCGATTACTAAGTCCTGAGATGTGATTACTGTTGTTTACATTTGAGTTCCCGCCCCAAGACCAGTTAAACCCACCACATTATCATACATAAATCCGGTATTGCTAATAACTTATTGCCGCAATATGAGACAATATCCTCACACCCACTGGATTACTGCTTATGTGACCCTGAACAATATGATCCCACACATGATACATTTCTTCATTCCCAACCTCATGATATGTGTGTGTGTGTGTGTGTGTGTGTGTGTGTGTGTGTGTGTATATATATATATATATATATATATATATAGTTTCCTGCTATCACAATTAGTTATGAAATATATATACATGGGTTAGATTTATTTAAACTATGTGTATGAGAATATTAATGTTTTACATTTTATATATCATACATCAAATGTCTGATCTGTAAATGTCAGCTATTTAGTGGTTTTGCAAGTTATTAAACAAGCAAGGGTTTGGCTTGTGTTTGTGTAGGATATATTGTTCTCTTGCTTGTTCTGACTTCCAGTGCAACAATGACAGTCCAGCATCTGTTGAATCAATATACAACTCTAAAACAATTGGGGCAAACAACGGTATTTGCACATTCCCTCAGGCCAACGTCCATCTTCTATGATCACAATGATAGCGTAAACAATACAGTCTGATACATTCAAGACACTGTTTGTAATTGAGTTCCTGGAAGTATCGCCTTTGAATGTGTATGAGAGCAACTTGCTATTTTGTGACAATAATTTATGCACTATATAGATAAAATATTGAATATGGTTTTGTGGCTTTTCTATGCGAATGCGTATGTTACCGTATTTACTCATACCACATGCTAATACGCAGGGCTTCACGAGCCAATGTACGCAGCGTCCGGGTATGCGCACGTACAGCAGGTACGCACCCGCACAGAGGCCACTCTGTGTGGTGTTTGCACATGTTGAGTGTGGGTATAATATTTTCGACTTCGACAATATATATATATATATATATATATATATATAGAGAGAGAGAGAGAGATCGATAGAAAACGATACTCTGTATACTCTGTAGCCTCTTTGCTGGGACCGGGTGCTGATAAAACACAGAGTGCAGAAAGTTCAATGCATCAAAATTAATGGGCCCTACACACTGCGCGATGCGCCGCTGAGCTGCTCGATGTCGGATACAACGTGCGACCCGGCGGCGGGGGGGGCTTTCTTCACTCCCCCATCACCCGGCTCCATATCAGTGCAGGCAAATATGGACGTGATCGTCCATATTGGCCTGCATGCACAAGCGACGAGGCACCAGCAATAAACGAGCGCGGGGCCGCGCATCGTTAATCGCTGGTGCCTCCACACTGAAAGATATGAACGGTATCTCGTTCATTAATGAACGAGATCGTTCATATCTTTCACTTATATCGCCCAGTGTGTAGGGCCTATAAGAGCCATATGAGTGAATCCAGATCTGTTAATGCAGCAAGGTGCAGAGGACCAGTGTTAGATCCAGGGGAGGGGTGACAGAGAGACCTTAATAGGATCAGAGAGGTGTTAGTATGGATGGGGGTGGGCCAGCAGCAGGATGGGTACATTTATTATGAATGACATAGGAAATGGGGGGTGACAGCAGATGGCCGTGTTTTACTGTCAGAGACGGCATTGATGCAATACATTTACAATTCTCCATCCTCTTCCCACTAAAGGAAAAAGACAGCAATGTAACCTGAAATGAATCTTGTATTCCACATTAGCGCAGGGAACCAGCTGGGATGTGAGTGGTATCTGATTTAATCTATGAGATCAGCTCTAGGCCATCTGTCTGCTGGGACAAACTGCTTCTTACCGGGGATCTACTGAAATAAGGGCAGCAGTAACGTCTCAATATTTATTACTAGTCGTTGTTTTGCCTGTACCGAGGCACTGAGGCATCTGCATACATAAAAAGGTGCTGTGGTTTTTGTTTCTTTCATATTTGTATAATTATCTCCTCTCCTGTAACATACCGTAGAGGGAAACTATCTGTATAGATTTTTTTATGTTATGAACTAATAGTGAGAGGGGTGTTTATGAAACTGATAAAAATGGGTCCGAAAAGTCATACCAAGCCACACGTTACCACGTTACCAAGTTATTTTGGGACTTATGTACTAATCCTTGGAGAGAGATAAAGTGGACGGAGGTAAAGTACCAACCAACCAGCAACACAGTAGAAAGATATTTTATTATATCCCAAAATATAAACTCTTTCATATATTTTCTTATTATAGCCATACCAAATATGTAGACTTTCTCATGGTCCAGACAGTGATGTGAGTCACAAAAAAATACTTTTGAAGTGAAATTAGTTGTTGTTTTTTTTGTTCTGCCAGAAGTGCCCATCATTGAACGGCTTTCAGGGTGGCAATAAGTAAATTATAGGGTAGGTAGGCAAAAGCTGACAGAATGATAAGGATTGTGGTGTTTGGGGCACATTCTGTATACGTCTCATACCTTCCTCTCAACCTTCAAATATGCCCTTGACCCTACCATTCACAGGAAACCCTCCCTTGTTACTATTGGGCTCTCATATTACTGGCCAATTTCTCCCCTCACCTGTGCCTCTATTCTTCTGAAGCAGGTTGTCTGTAACCCCCTAATTTCCTTCCTCTTCTCCTATTAAGGGGGACATGTACTAAGCAGTGATAAAAGTGGAGAAGCGAGTCAGTGGAGAAGTTGCCCACCGCAACCAATCAGCATTGACGTAACATTTATAACTTGCATACTTTAAAAATATACAGAGCAGCTGATTGGTTGCCATGGGCAACTTCTCCACTGGCTCACTTCTCCACTTTTATCACTGCTTAGTACATGTCCCCCTTAATCCTTAACACAATCCAGTCTGGTTCTCCACAGAAGTTGCCCCCACCAAGGTCATCAACGGCAACAACCTCCCCAAACTCTTACGAGCAAGGCCCTCTTCCCTCATGTGCTTATCCTTTTTCTCACTTTAATAATCTTCAACTGCACCAAATCCAGCAGTCCTCTGCCACCTGATACTTATTCCAGTGTCATCTGCTGATGTAGCTATGTGTATTTACCCTGTACTTGTCCTATATTGTCATCAACTGTAAAGGAACCCATACTCTAGAATGATAATGCCCGATTTCATCTGATTTCGGGCATTCGGCCCGATATATCGGATGAATTCAGGCATTTTGGAGGTGTTTCCGATCCGTGTTCCCGTGAGCATCGGATCGGATCTTCCAGATTGACCGCACTGCACTAGCGATCATGTCCAACCCCGCAGGCATGGCTGGGATCGCACAAGATACATCATATGCAAAAGGACCGCATACGATGTATCTTGGGCGATCCTGCCGCCTGGGAGGCTGCCGGGGTGATCGCCTGCGACAAGACGGTCGGACATGTTGCATAAGTGTATGGGGCCCTTAAGCTGCTGTAGTCCTGTTTTGATTATGTATGTACTCTGTAACTGGGCGCTGCGGAACCCTTGTGGCGCCATATAAATAAAGGATAATAATAGCAATGATAATAATAATAATAATTATTATTATTATTATTGCTTAATCCAGGGGCCACTATTTTCTTATACTCCTTGACCTCACAGCTGCCTTCAATGCTGTCATTCACCCCCTCCTCCTGCAAACCCTCCACTCATCATCTACCATGACACCAGATTCTTATAGTCCACCTCTTACCTGTATAATCACGCCTTCTGTATGTCTGCCTTCACCTCTCCTCCGCCCTCCTTTCTATTGATGTTTGCTGAAGATCTTTCCCCTTCTCTTCTCTCTCTTGACTGTTCCCTCTCAGTGCTCATTGTCCTCCAATACCACCTGTATGTTGAGGACACTCCACTTTACCTCTCATCTGACCATCTCTTTGGAATCCTTGCAGCGCCATATCATTATAAGATAATAATACAGAGCTTGGGTTGATGTGTCACTATGCAAACACAGTGTCACCCCAAATAAATGGCATGCGACATCGGCAGCCACAAGTTCTATTCTCCCTCTATGGGTGTCGTGGATACCCATAGAGGGGGAATCAGTTCTGTACCTGTGATGTTGGTGGTTATGTGACCAACGCTGGTATCCCGACATCACACGGGAGACTGGCACCGGAAGACCGACTGCCGACATCCGAATATATCAGGGTAACTGATAGGGTAAGGGCCTGTGTTTGGCGTTAGGCACTGGGGGGAGGGTCAGCCCCAGTCACCCCCCCCCCCCCCCTTCCCCGGAGGGATAGGGTGGGGTTGGGGTGGGGGGTAAAGATACTTATCCCCTCCAACATCGGGATCTTCGATGTCGGGATGCCGGTGTCGGTCATGTGACCGCCGGCATCCCTACGACCGGTATATCATACCTAAACCCATGTCAGATTTGTGCTGTCTGTCACTAATAAACTAGTCACTATAGTAAATACTGCTAATGCCTGCATGATAATGTTCCAGCTGCATCATTTTCAAGGTGATTCCACAGCGCTGCTGACGTTAGCGCTGGACTCCAAAGGGGTAAGTATTTTAAAAAATGGGTGCAGCGAGAGCAGTGCCCGACACTGGACTCCGGAAAGGTGAGTATTAAAATATGGGTGCGGTGTGTGCGGTGTGGGCCCCCTCTGGGGCCATGTACACCGCACACACTGCACCCATTATAGATACGCCAGTGGGTATATTACTAAAGGTCGGTTTTAGTCAATGTTGGTCAATTTCAGATCGATCTTTCATCGATGTTGGGCTTCAAGGGTTAAATGAATATATATATATATCTAATAATCCTATACCGGAAAATTAGATACAGGCGCTATTGATAAGAAATTAACCACACTAATAATTTGACTCGTTTGCAGCTCTCACACAGTATTCTGAAATAGCTGAAAACATAGAAATATATATAGACTAAACTATATAAGAGAGCGCAAATAAGAATTAAAAACAATTTATTATTATCATAAAACCAATTGGTGAAAAAACCTATTATGAACAAGGAAACACATCATCATTTGAATACATAAAGGCACCAAAGAACTGTAGAAGAATGATGCAATGCAGTGTATACCAATATCTTATTAATACAGATTAATAGCGCTACAGTCCTTATTGTTCATCTACTTCGGACTCTCCTGGACTTGTGGATGCTTCAAGCTCTTTTTTTGTATTACCACTGACGTGTCTATATTAGCTGATGTCCACTGGTGTTATACTTAAGATATTTATCCATATACACTTGTATGTGCCACTTGAATAAAGGATAATTATTTTGTAGCTAGGAGCCGTTATGTTTCTAAGTCCAGTTTTGTTATACAGATTGTATGCCAATTATATAGACTCAGCAGCAGCTGATGTATCACTTATACTTTGTCCATTATGTGACACAATTGGTAACAGTTCCTACCTAGAGGATAAATCAGTGAAGCTTTAATCTCACCTCACCGTGACCAGAATCTGTAGTGTGAGGTTACCGGAAAGAAAGCAGTGCCCGGCTGCGGCAGCACGCCGCTGGATGTTCCCTTGCTGGAGTCGCTTTAATTACCGGAACCGGTGTTTGTTCTCGTTCTGGCCGCGGTTATCTGCTTTTGTTGAAGGGAGCAGCACCTGGCTGCAGCTACACGCCGCTCAGCCTCGATTCCTCGGTGCTGTTTGAAGGACTCCTCACCGGAGCTATTCTGCGTTCCCACCTTGGCAGCAAAGTAGATACAGCTGTCCTGAGTATATTAGTGTTTCCAAGTCCAATATAAAAATGTCCTTGACGCGTTTCTCTGACGTACA
The DNA here is from genome assembly GCF_028390025.1 of Pseudophryne corroboree. Taxonomy (NCBI): domain Eukaryota; kingdom Metazoa; phylum Chordata; class Amphibia; order Anura; family Myobatrachidae; genus Pseudophryne; species Pseudophryne corroboree. Next base: position 384,172,161 of record NC_086451.1, read on the forward strand.
CAATTGTCGGTTTCCTCAGAAGGTATTCCTGATGCAGGGGGATATGGGGTATTTAAGAGCATCAGCCACCAATAGGTATTAAGGTGGGTACACACTAGTAGATATATCTGCAGATCAATTGATCTGCAGATATATCTATATACGGATCGGGCAGTGTGCTGTGCATACACACTGCCCGATCCGTCGGGGGACTGACGTCATGAACTGGGCGGGCGGGCGGGCTCGCCCGCCCAGTTCACCTGTCAATCACCGCCGGCCGCCGCAGCATGTGTACGGGCGGTCGGACGACCGCCACGTACACACACAGCGACGCGCCAATATATCGTTAGATATATTGGCTGTCGGCTGTGCTGCGCGGCCGACGTGATACGTCTGTGAACAACGGAGTTCACAGACGTATCGCCCGTACACACTGGCCGACGGTCCCGCGATGTATCGGCCGTGCAAGAGAACGGCCGATACATCGACCAGTGTGAACGGGCCTTTAGTTACTCCCATGTTAATTGCCAGCAGGTATTCCCTTCACCTGCACATAAAATGCATGCAGGTGTGCATCAAGATTGGATTTAAAAGTGTGGTTTAAATAGCATCAATAATTCAACAATGCATAATTTATACACAAAACATATTATAAATATAGATTTATATATATAACCAATTTGAATACAATAGTTAATTTAAAAAAACATTAAATAATAATAAAAATAATGATGAAGGTAGGAACTGTTACCAATTGTGTCACATAATGGACAAAGTATAAGTGATACATCAGCTGCTGCCGAGTCTATATAATTGGCATACAATCTGTATAACAAAACTGGATAGAAACATAACGGCTCCTAGCTACAAAATAATTATCCTTTATTAAGTGGCACATACAAGTGTATATGGATAAATATCTTAAGTATAACACCAGTGGACATCAGCTAATATAGCCATGTCAGTGGTAATAAATACAAAAAAAGAGCATGAAGCATCCACAAGTCCAGGAGAGTCCGAAGTAGATGAACATTTATATAAGATATTGGTATACACTGCATTGCATCATTCTTCTACAGTTCTTTGGTGCCTTTATGTATTCAAATGATGATGTGTTTCCTTGTTCATAATAGGTTTTTTCACCAATTGGTTTTATGATAATAATAAATTGTTTTTAATTCTTATTTGCGCTCTCTTATATAGTTTAGTCTATATATATATATTTCAAGGGTTAAACCACACATTTACTAGTTTATTTTTTATATTAATTTTTGAATGTTAGTAAATGTGTTGTAAATGTGTAAACCTGCAAGCATTGGTGTTTCTATAATAGGTGTAATGTGTGCGGTGCACACGGGCCCCTGGTTTCAGGAGGGGCCCGCACTGCACACAGTGCACCCATATTTTAATACTCACCAGCGTCGGGCACTGCTCTCGCCTGTGAAAAGCTCAGCCAAAATGGCCACCGCACATGTACAGTAGCCAAATTGTTCTCCGGAACATAGCAGACGCCATGTTTCCGGAGACCTGCACATGCGCAGTAGACTCCGGAAGATTGCCGGAGACTAATGCGCAGTGCAGAGGAGGGGGCCCTCCCAGAGGTGCACACGGGCCCCCTCCTCTGTTAAAGCGCCCCTGCCTGGATGCCCAACATCGATTAAGATCGACCTGAAATCTATCTGGAATCGTCAAAAATCGACCTTTAATAAATCTATCCCATGGTGTCCATGATCCAAATTATATGGTCACCGGGTGGATAATGGGACTACTGTACGGGGGAACTAGGAATTTGCTCCATAATGTACATGTATTTCCAGCAGTCCCCTAAATGTTTATCCAGCAATAGTAGAAGATACTGTCCTGTGCAATCTGCTTTAGGCTCTGTAAGACAACCAGCATTATCATCACTAGGCTTACTTATCCCAAGTATCCAAACTTTTTGAAGTATCCTAAAATCTAGCAGCTGTCTTAGTTATCTTCCCCACAGGCACATTTCTAAACATAGGAGTGGAGGCGCAAGTACAGTGGTATCAGACTGGTAGTGCATGTATTCTGATCAGCAGAAGGCCATCCACTAAGTGTCTGCTGCATTATAACCCTACAGTAGCACAAAACTCTCTGACTATAAATGGCTCATGACACCAATAGAGAAACTAGATAGATAGATAGATAGATAGATAGATAGATAGATAGATAGATAGATAGATAGATAGAGTATGTGTGGCATATACTGTGCCTGTACAGGGGACCATGCCACTTTGCCATAAGTCTCTATTAGAGCTCTCGCTGGATTTCTGTCTCTGTACAATCAGAGGTCTTGTCTCCGTAGCACAATGGTATGAAAGTTACTGTGACAGGCAATTATTCTGTGATTCACTGTGGAAGGGCGTCCATCCTGTTTGTTTAAGGGGAAGGAAGCTTATCCCACAGGCCCTGGTTTACCCCGGATATCTATTTATACAAATTCCATGAAATAAGCATAGAGAATAGTTATTTTTATGGGTATGCCAACCCTTCCTGGTTAAACCGCGATAGATAGATAGATAGATAGATAGATAGATAGATAGATAGATAGATAGATAGATAGATAGATAGATAGATAGATAGATAGATAGGCTATTCAATCTTATATGGTATAATGTTCTCAGCTGAATATATTTGCAATGAATATAAACTGATCATTGGAAAATTGTAAATCCTTCCATGCTTAATTTATACTATTTCTCTTTCAGATCCGCAGGAAGATAACAAGAACAAGGTGTCTGACCAACAGTGAAGAAATTTCTGGAGTTATGGAGACAATGTCCTCCAAGCATCTTTGAGGCCCTGTGTGGTGCATTCCACGTCACTGAAAGGGTCTATACGGAATTTCCTTCGTCCCCATTGCTGTAAATCCAAAATGCCGGCAAAAACTCCAATTTATTTGAAAACCTCAACTCCCAAGCGCGGTAAAAAGCCCAAACTGCGAGATGTTTTATCAAGGGAGATGATCAGCCCCCCTCTGGGAGACTTCAGACACAGCGCTCACATTGGGCTAGAAGGAGAAGAGGACATGTTTGGGGAGCTTTCGTTCTTGCAGGGGAAGTATGACGTACTTCCAAACCAGGTACGTAAGTTGACCATCCAGAGCGCAGACAACAGTCTGGACCAAGAGTTTCACTCTCACGACAGTGATGGGGGCTTCCGTCCCTTCCTTAAAAATGCAGTCTCTCTCCCTGTCGTCAGTGGCACACAGGGTAAGGAGAGAGCCCCTCCAAAACCTCCCAGACTCCACTTGGAAGAAGTCCCAAGCCAGCGTTCCATGTCCATCAGCTATGGGGAGGGATGCTTTCGCAGTGATGAAGAGATGTCCTTTTCCTCTTTCTCAAAAGAAGAAAGCAGCCGGTTTCTGACAGCTTCAACCAGCTCATCTGATGGTTCCATGACTGAGAGCAGCATGTTCAATCCAGAACATGGGGCAGACGTATCACAAGACAAAACGGACAGCTCCGTCACCCACAACCAAGACATTCCTCCTACTGAGTCTCTCTTCGGGCTGGAGCTGGATCTCGGCCCGTCAATCCTGGACGATATCTTGCGGATAATGGATGATTATAAAACTTAGTGATTAAACGAACACACCAAAACCTTGTATATAGACATTTATGGACACTATTTATTATTGTACAGGAATGCTCCAGACAGCAAAATGTTTGACAGACTACTATCATCGGGACAATATCTCTCTGTGATCAGTGATTATTGCCATAGGAACAGTATTTTATAGTAGCACAATAGGTGTTATGGCATAGTGTATGAATAACCTTGCTGGTATAAGACCTATAGAACCCTAGGCCATATTCCTTACCTGTTTCACTATTTAAAGCAGAATGCAGGTTGTTGAGTATCTTTCATTTTGTTACAACGTAGTGTAAAATTCCATATTGTCTACTGTACCCTACTGCAGCAAAGTAAGCGACCCCCCCCCCCCCCATACACCCCCCTGTCATACATTCTGACCCAACCCAGAAAGGTGTCCAGTCAGAAGGTTGACGGTAGCCAAGGTTACTGTTGTTCTTCTGACCAGATACCATTCTGAACAATCATTGAGAACAAAACAGTTGTATTGGCGTATAAACTACGTCTCAGGCAATATTAAGCAAACACGGTACCTAAATATAATGGGTGTTGTAGCATTTGTCGACGTTGAGAATGTCGACATGGACAGGAGGGTGACATGTCACATGTTGACATTCATGATGTTGTCATAATGTCAACATTGCCAGAATATCAACATTGTGACTGTGGACAGGTGGCATGTACAGCAGGCGACTGTCCGTTCTGGGCAGGAGTAAGCCTAATTCTACCCCTACCCCTAAAAATCATACAAAATTTGACTGTCGACTTCCATCGTCGACATTCGCAATATCGACATGGCGTCATGCCGCTATATTGAATGTTGGTGTTATTTCAACATCAACATTCAGACCATGTTGACATTCTTGTGCCGACATTCAGAATGTCAGCATTATGACCATGTAACACATGTAAGTCTGTGATAGACATGACAAGTTGTTTTTACTGTTATTCACATTTGTTTCCTCTCCTTTTGCCTACATGATGTGCACTGAACAGATACTCAGAAACAGTGTCCTTAATAACTGGGAACCAAAGACATCACGCTGCCATTCTCACTGGTGTAGTGTAGCTAGTGACATCACTGCTGCCATCATTCTCATTGGTTTAGTGTAACTAGTGACATCACTGCTGCCATCATTCTCATTGGTTTAGTGTAACTAGTGACATCACTGCTGCCATCATTCTCATTGGTTTAGTGTAACTAGTGACATCACTGCTGCCATTCTCATTAGTTTAGTGTAACTAGTGACATCACTGCTGCCATTCTCACTGGTGTAGTGTAGCTAGAGGCATCACTGCTACCATTCTCACTAGTGTAGTGTAGCTAGTGACATCACTGCTGTCATTCTCATTAGTTTAGTGTAACTAGTGACATCACTGCTGCCATTCTCACTGGTGTAGTGTAGCTAGTGACATCACTGCAGCCATTCTCACTGGTGTAGTGTAGCTAGAGGCATCACTGCTACCATTCTCACTAGTGTAGTGTAGCTAGTGACATCACTGCTGTCATTCTCATTAGTTTAGTGTACCAAGTGACATCACTGCTGCCATTCTCATTGGTTTAGTGTAACTAGTGACATCACTGCTGCCATTCTCTTTGGTTTAGTGTAACTAGTGACATCACTGCTGCCATTCTCATTGGTTTAGTGTAACTAGTGACATCACTGATTCACAGGGAATGAATAGGTTACATTGGTCCGGCACAGTAATGGCGGCCTGCACTCTGTATAACGGAGATGCCCAGTCTCTTCTTAGTGTCGTTAACAATCCACAATCATATGAATGTGTGTTACAGCTTTGGATTTTATATATATATATATATATATATGCGGCGGGATGTTATGAATTCAGATGCAGCGGCCGTGCAGGATGCCGGACAAACGTGGACTTTTTTTTTTAAAGGGGAAAACATTTACAAAGCTTTGTAAATGATTGCCCCTTTAAAAAATAAGTTTGTCCGGCATCCCGCACAGCTGCTGAACTCGAACTGCATTACATCCTGACCATGGTTTCTTAAGGCTTCATATCAGCAAAGTTGACAAACTTAAATATTCACACCTCATCCCTTATGTGAACCTTTCTCTCCTCCGTCTATTATGGAGCTAGAACATTTTCTGTTATCCGAAGTCTCATTTTCTACAAATAACAGAAATGGATTCAAAGTGCATTTCCTGGCAAGTGAAGAGACAAAATACCGGATGTGTTATTAATAGGAAGCTAACCCTATAGTTTTTATTTTTCCTTTGTATTTGTCTCATGTAAATATTAAAGTATGACCATATAAATATATGTATGTTAGGACCTCTCCTAAGTTTTGTGATGCCCTATAGGTCTGTGTGATACATCTCATGATATAGTACAGTTACCATGATTGACTCTCTATTACCCATAAACCTTTTACCTTTACCAGAGCTCTCCTGTCAGTCTTACTGAGTGGCGATGATCATATCACAATGAAATAACTATGGACGATTAGGTCCTAGTAGAGAGGGCAATTAGGTCCTAGTAGAGAGGAATATGTGCAACATTCACTAGTAGACAGAAATCTGTGCAATATTATTGGTCCAGATTAGGACATCATTGTGGAAAGGATCTGAATGGACTGTGGCTCTTTTAAAAATGTCACTCAGTAATGACTGTCACTACACCATTGCTCCAGCACGGAGTATGGACAACATGTCCTGTTAGGATTCCCTGAGGATTGGATGGTAACATACATGTATAACATAGGCACAATTATGAATATATTGTTATTAAGGAACCAGAGCCTGTCTCGTGGTTAGTGAGAGTCACTTCTGGGACCGGATTTAGGCCGGGTTACTGGGCATGTGGTGCTGGATGAAGGCGCACTGGTTTCGGGACAGGCTACTGTATAAGAATTGCTGGAAGAAAACGCACCAGATTTGGGCTGTGCTACTGCACGTGCACAAATTCCTTGTGTATTATGTACTGATATACTTGGCAATAAACCGATTCTGATTCTGATGGAATCAGGCCCACCGTGATCACCTCAAGCCCACTCTCCAGCAGGGGTAACCCACTCAAGGCAAAGGGCTAATGCCATTTGAAGATAGTGTTAGCCCACGCATGCAAGATCCGGAAAGCTACACTTTGCAGAACTTGTGACATACCATCCCCATAGAAAAATACGGTGATGGCTCCTGCAAGAGTTGACAGATATCTCCTGTTTCCTATCGTATTACATTGTAGGTAGCAGCTTCCATATATCTAAAGGGCAGAACTGCGTAATAAATAGGCTCTAAAACTTTTAAAACACAAAGCACAGGAAATCAAATCGGCATTAGGTGACTGACTGATAATCACACATCACTATCTCTAGTAAATTCTAGGCCTAGGAGGGACTGGTCCATAAAACAGCTGACCACTGTGGGGACTGTTATATTTGTGAATAGAATGTCTTGCAAACACAAAAGAGTTTGCATAGCTCAGAGACACCTTATTGTGTAGGGATCTATGCCTTATATAAAAGGTCCTCCTGGGATGTCCTTGGTATTAGACAGAGGAGAGAAAGGGATGAAGAGTGCTCAAGTGAAACTTAAGTAATAAATAAGATATGTACAGACGCAGATTTAGGGGTAGGCAAAACAGAACCCCCCCTAATGTTATTATTTTAGTTGAATGGTTATAAGCCCTCACTACATGATAGCCAATTTAACAGAATAATAAATAAAAGCCACTTAACTATTAAAAATGTTTTAATTTTAAATATTTACTAAGTAGAACAACTTTCATAGGCAGTATGTGCATGTCTTACCTGGTTACACTCTATTCCAGTGGTTCTCAAACTCAGTCCTCAGAACCCCACACTGTCCACGTTTTCCATGTCACCCGGCAGGTGAACTTTGTATCACCAACTGTCACATTTTAAAAATCTACAGGTGACCTGGAAAACATGAACCGTGTGGGGTCCTGAGGACCGAGTTTGAGAACCTGTGCGTTTATTCCATATAGCAAATGGTACAGAAAAGTGGAAATAGTTTGCAGTTACTGATACGTTTCAGTCTGACAGTACCAACACAAACATCCAAGTGCCCTCCCCCAACAGGTGCCGTCCCTAGGAAATTCACCACTGAATATGTATCAGCAGTTTTTCACGGCACCGCTAGGCCAAATGTTTCTTACTGAGAAATTCTATTTATTTATTTTTTAATAATTAACTTGTTATGCTTACCTGTCCTCCTTAGGGTCAGTTATGTGATGGTGGACAGGGTTACGCTTCTGTTTGTCCACACATTTTATGGCTGGCAGGTAGCAGCTGTTGTTTTGTCATATGAGCTATAACTAATTTGATTTATTCTTGGACCACCAACCTGTGGCACCACAACGGAACCACTGCCCTATGGTGAATCCCTACGTGGTACCTTATACTGTATAAGAATTATATGTGTTCCGTAGATCTTTATTATGCAAACCTCTGATGCTTCCTAGTATAAGAATGATATACGATCTGTAAATCCATAGTGTTAAGTCCTGTGGTGGATTCTAGTATAGGAAAGAAGCATGATATGTAGAACCTTAAGGGGATGTCCTCAGACAGTCCCTAGGTTAGGAAGGACACATCGTAAGTATGGCGAAGTTCTCAGGTGGTCACCAGTATAAGACACATGTTTGAGGGATGGTAAACTTCTCTGATAATCCATTAATGATAAGTGACACAACATTGTGAAGTCCTAGATGATCCCCAAGTATTAGAAAGACACGTGATATGCGGAATATAGGAATGCAGTCCTCAGATGGTCCCAGGTATAGGTGAGACATGTGATATGAGCAATATAGGAATGTGGTCCTCAGATGTCCCAGGTGGTATAGTAGAGACGTGATATGTGGAATATAAGGATTCGGTCCCCAGATGGTCCCTTGTATAGGGGAGACATTTGATATGCCGAATATAGGAATGCAGTCCTCAGATGGTCCCTGATATAGGGGAGACATGTGATATGCAAAATATAGGACTGCAGTTCTCAGATGGTCCCAGGTATAGGGGAGACGTGATATGTGGAATATATGGATGAAGTCCTCAGATGGTCCCAGGTATAGTGGAGACGTGATTTTAGGAATATAGGAATGCAGTCCTCAGATGGTTCCAGGTATAGGGAAGACATGTGATATAGGACTTCGGTCCACAAATGGTCCCAAGTATAGGAGAGACATGTGATAAGTGGAATATAGAATTGTGGTCCTCAGATGGTCCCAGGTATAGGGGAGACATGATTTTAGGAATATAGGAATGCAGTCCTCCAGATGGTCCCAGGTATAGGGGATACATGTGATATAGGAATTTGGTCCACAAATGGCCCCAGGTATAGGAGAGACATGTGATATGAGGAATATAAGAATGCAGTCCTCAGATGTCCCAGGAATAGTAGAGACGTTATATGTGGAATATAGGAATGCAGTCCTCAGATGGTCCCAGGTATAGGGGTGTGACATGTGATATAGGAATTTGGGCCACAAATGGTCACAGGTATAGGAGAGACATGTGATATGAGGAATATAGGAATGCAGTCCTCAGATGTCCCAGGAATAGTAGAGACGTGATATGTGGAATATAGGAATGCGGTCCTCCAGATGGTCCCAGGTATAGGAGAGACATGTGATATGAGGAATATAGGAATGCGGTCTTCAGATGTCCCAGGAATATTAGAGACGTTATATGTGGAATATAGGAATGCGGTCCTCAGATGGTCCCAGATATAGGGGATACATGTGATATAGGAATTTGGTCCACAAATGGTCCCAGGTATAGGAGAGACATGTGATATGAGGAATATAAGAATGCTGTTCTCAGATGTCCCAGGAATAGTAGAGACGTGATATGTGGAATATAGGACTGCAACCCTCAGATGGTCCCAGGTATAGGGGAGACATGATATTAGAAATATTGGACTGCAGTCCTCAGACGGTCCCAAGTATAGAGGAGACATGTGATATGCGGAATATAGTTTTAGTGGGGTGACGCACATAGAAGGGTAATCTAATAAAGCAACCTCCATGAGGTATGGGGTTCCTGGTCCAAAAATCACACTGACTGCTCCATCTGGGCTCATAGTATCTATATATAAGTTTATCTACAGAACACATTACAGTTACAAGATAAGGGGACTGTGGTCTGCTTTTTTGCAGCTGATCAGAAAACAGATAATGAGCCTCACTCTGCCTGCACATCAAGGCTTTGCAGCTACTGGAGATGTAATAAAGTGATTCGCAATGTCGGCCATCGCAGCAGAGTGCAGTGGGTATCTATGTGGCTACATACTGTAGCTACTATACAGTCATTTTCCTTTATTATGCTGACTGCTGTCTTGTAATGAAGAAGTGTTCCTATGAGTGATTTATCTTTGTTACACTTTGTGCCGAGAGTTTTTTAAGTTGTGTGTTTTATATTTGTTGACAAGTTAAAGAAACTATTACCTGGCTTTATTGAAATGCAATACATGAGGCATACTTGCCTGCCTGACCCTCTCCAAGAGGGAGAAAATGCTCTGTTCCTGGTCTTTCCTGGTAATGTATGATTGCCATCACCTGTGGTGAGCTAGTTAATTGATAAGAAAGGTGTTTCACCACAGGTGATGGCAATCATACATTTCCAGGAAAGTCCAGGAACAGAGCATTTTCTCCCTCATGGAGAGGGCCAGGTAGGCAAGTATGACATGAGGTCCTCTACTGCAGTCCCAGAAAAATATCAGACTGCACCCTGTTCTTCCTGTTAAAACAAGCACCCAATGATGCTTCTCCTGAGTCCTGACAACAAATGAAACCAATCAGTAGTTATCCATTGTCCTTCTCCGCTGCCCTCTGCTGGACTGTTTTGGTAGTACTACAAACATTCATTTTACTTTCCGTTTTAGACTAAACTTCGTCTGTGATTTCTGTATAGACATTATCCTATTTCTACTTTACATGGAAATAAATATTTGCAACAATGCTTTTATATTTATATATTGTTTTCAAAATTAATTCTCTACTATTCATAGATCACTATACATATTCCCATCCACTTTCTCCAGGTAGAGAGTCATTTCTTTGTTCATTTTAATAAAGAAAAACTCTATAGTTTACTTATTTTGTGAAGTAGATTACTAATTGTGTGATACCTACATATTATACTACTGTATATAAAACTAATGTGCTGTTAATAGATATGAACAGTAAACTGTGAGTTTATTGCTTATAATCTGTGAGTTCTATTGTCATCCCTCCATCAGGAAAACTTGAGCATTGTCAGGAGAAAGGTGCATATTAAAAATCCCCTTGGGTCTCTACGACCTATTTATATAGGCACTTAGACTGTGGCCTTATGCATTTATAAGGACTGAAGTCTTATTTACAGTAGGAAGTACATTATCCCATGTGTGGCTGAGCTTTACTAATGTGGGGGCACACTCCACTGAAGGGCCTAGACTCACCCCACCTGCTTCCTTCCTAATATATGAGATATATGGTATATAGCAGTGGTTCCCAAACTTTTTTGAATCACGGCACCCTAGAGTATCATCATTTTTTCACGGCACCTCTAGGCCAAAAGTTTCTAATTGATACATTTAGAAACAAATAATAAATTGTGTTTGACATTTATAGGCTCAGTTAAGTGGTCAGAGACAGGATTCTCTTTTGTTTGTCCACATTTTATAATGGGCAGCCACCAGCACTGGTTCTGGCTATCGTTTGTACCATAAATAATTAGAATTGGTCCTGGACTACCAATCCAAGGCATCCCTGCAAGTGTTCTGAGGCACCCCTGGGTGCCACTGCACACAGTTTGAGAACCACTGGTATATAGGATGCCAAGGTGACGTCTGTACGTACGAAATAGAGGACAAAATATAGACAAGACATGCTCTATGTAGATCATGGGAATAAAGCACTCAGATGGTCCCTAATATAGGATGGGCAGAGCCGGCCTTAGGCATAGGCAATCTAGGCAAATGCCTAGGGCATTTGGTATGCTTAGGGGCACCAGCAGCTTCTGCTGATTAAAATGATATGCAGCATGCCTATATTCTGTGTGTGTGACTGCATCTACATACGAAATGCTACCTTACAGTATATTCCTGGAAATCACTGTAATGCAGATATAGCCACAGTCACACACAGAATATAGGCATGCTGCATATCATTTTAATCAGCAGAAGCTGCTTGTACAACCTAACCACATAGTAATGCAAATAAGATGCATTTTCATAAACAAAAGGCGCCCGACGTTAGCAGTGCTGCCAGCTGACTCATGCCAGGCATCTCCTGCAGAACTAGCGGTGGTGCTAGGGGCACCAGCCAAAATCTTGCCTAGGGCATCATATTGGTTAAGGCCGGCTCTGAAGATGGGCTATGCATCATGCCCGCAGCCTCACCTTTCAGTTCTCTTACTTAGGAGGGAATGTATCAAACTTTCTAAAAAGTAAAGGTGGAGGAGTTGCCCAAGTTCTAGCGATCATTTTCCTGACCAAAGAGAATGTATAGAGGAGGGAGAAGAAACTGGGTGTGCGACCCTAAAGGTGGGTACACACTGATAGATATATCTGCATATCAATTGATCTGCAGATATATCTATGGACGGATCGGGCAGTGTGCCGTCTATACACACGCCCGATCCGTCGGGGACTGACGTCATGATCTGGGCGGGCGTGTACCCACACCCGCCCAGTTCAGCTGTCAATCACCGCCAGCCGCCGCAGCATCTGTACAGGCGGTCGGCTGGTCGCCCGTACACACAGAGCGATTCCCCAGTATATCGGTAGATATATTGGCCGTCGGCTGTGCTGCCGAGCTGACGCGATATGTCTGTGAACGACGGAGTTCACACACATATCGCCCGTACACGACGGCCAGTGTGTACCCACCTTTAGTCTAATCTACCTAACATACCACACCCGTGTGACCATGCCTCAGCTTATGGAGGAAGTCAGGAGATCGCTTGTCATGATGATTAGAGAGACTAAAATCCGTTAACCATAAATATGTAATAAAGATGACGTCATTTCTCCCACACAGTTTATGCATTGTAAAGGGATTCAATGCAGACTGGTGAAATGGGAATTTGAATAATCAGAAGAATGGATGTCCAGACATAATATGGCAGGAAGACTTTCACTATTGGCGCTTATAATAATATACTGCATATCTGTGTGTGCCTAGCACATAAAGGCATGAGGACATAGTGATTCATCCCTCAAAGCTAAGTTTAAGGCTTGGGAAATGTATCTGTGTAGCTCAAGTACTTCTTGGAATTTCTCACCTGCACTATTGTAACCGTCTCTCATCTCTGCTCCTGCTATTCCCACTGTTTGATGCATCCAGACCAATGGGCATATGTGTTACTAATCGCGGCAGTGACGTGTCCATATTGCGGCAGAGTTTTTGATTTTTACAAAACTTTCCTCTCTATTTATTAACTGTAACTCACAGGGACATTGGTGGGGGTCAGGCAGTAGTCCCCACTGATGATAATAATGGGGACTGTGGTCCACAGGGTTTATTAGCCATTGCATGAGATTTCTGTGACATATCCTGCATTAAGCTATTAGTACATAGCTGGGAAAATATAAATTATGCAGAAACCGTAGTTTCTACATTTTATGAAAACAAACTTAATTAACAGTCCTCAGACTCATTACTCTCATTCTTTGTCTAGCATTCGCCGTATTGACTTCCAAACAATTCTGCCAGTAAAAATGTACTTGCACTAATTGTAATCCCAATGAAATCCAGTGGAGAGCAGCATTGTTTTATCAAAGTGGAGTAGAAACTGGGTAGGAAAGTTTTGCTACTGGCACGTCAGCTACAGATCACTACGTAGTACACAGTAGATTTATGGATCTCATACATCAGCATTCACAAATATATAGAAAAAAGCAAACAATTCACTGATTCTGCATATTTTCCCGGATTACGGGCCTAATTCAGACCTGATCGCAGCAGCAAATGTGTTCTCTAATGGGCAAAACCATGGGGGTATTTCAGACCTGATCGTAGCAGCAAATTTGTTAGCAGTTGGGCAAAACCATGGCCCTCATTCCGAGTTGTTCGCTCGTTGACGATTTTCGCAACAGAGCGATTAAGGCAAAAATGCGCATGCGCATGGTACGCAGCGCGCATGCGCAAAGCAATTTAGCACAAAACTTAGTAGATTTACTCACATCCGAACGAAGAATTTTCATCGTTGAAGTGATCGGAGTGTGATTGACAGAAAGTGGGTGTTTCTGGGCGGAAACTGACCGTTTTCTGGGAGTGTGCGGAAAAACGCAGGCGTGCCAGGATAAAACGCAGGAGTGTTTGGAGAAACGGAGGAGTGGCTGGCCGCACGCAGGGCGTGTTTGTGACGTCAAACCTGGAACGAAACGGGCTGAACTGATCGCAGTGTAGGAGTAAGTCTCGAGCTACTCAGAAACTGCTAAGAATTATTTATTCGCAATTCTGCTACTCTTTCATTCGCAATTCTGCTAAACTAAGATACACTCCCAGAGGGCGGCGGCCTAGCGCGTGCAATGCTGCTAAAAGCAGCTAGCGCGCGATCAACTCGGAATGAGGGCTTATGTGCACTGCAGGTGGGGCAGATATAAAATATGCAGAGAGAGTTAGATTTGGGTGGGGTGTGTTCAAACTGAATTCTAAATTGCAGTGTAAAAATAAAGCAGGCAGTATTTACTCTGCACAGAAACAAAATAACCCGCCCAAATCTAAAGCTTGATACACACTATACAATTATCTGCCAGATCTAGCTGGCTGGAATTAAAATCTGGTAATGGATAAGAGCAAAATGACAATCGACCATTTGCTCCCGAACACTGGAAAACTAACAAAACCTGTCGTTCATATAAATTAAACAAAAATTTAACCAACTTGGATGAACGACCATTTCGTCCATTTTTACGTTTTTGGGAGCAAATGGTCGATTGCCACTTGCTCTCATCCATTACCAAATTTTCATTCCAACCAGCTAAATCTGGAATTATCTGCCAGATCATTGTATAGTGTGTACCTAGGCTAAAGGTGTGTACACACAGAGAGATCATTGCTATGCCCTATTTTGACTATCTGTACTTGAGATTTTGTCTATGTACAATTTTGACTTAAGTGCCAATTTTGACTATACTTTGTACTAGATAGTGCACTATATAGTCAAGATTGACTTGCCTGCACAGTCTATCTCGCCTTACGATACCGACCCCGCAGGAGCACACAACGGGATCAAATCTGTATCGCAAGCTGCCTAACACCATGAGATATGCACTAACTTTCCTTAAGATTTTGACTATATAGACAAAATCTTATAGATTTATCTCACCGTGTGTACACACTCTACAAATGTTATATCTGCCCCATCTGCAGTGCACATGGTTTTGCCCAACTGCTAACAAATATGCTGCTAGGATCAGGTCTGAATGACCCCCCATGTGCACTGCAGTGTTGGCAGATGTAACATGTGCAGAGAGAGTTAGATTTGGGTGGGGTGTGTTTAAACTTAAATTTAAATTGCAGTGTAAGCAGCCAGTATTTACCCTGCACAGAAACAAAATAACCCACTCAAATCTAAATTTCTCTGTACATGTTATATCTGCGCCTCTTGCAGTGGACATGGTTTTGCCCATTAGAGAACAATTTTGCTGCTGCGATTACCGTATGTTTAAATTAGGCCCTACATTTCTGCAATACACCAATATACCCCCATCATTGGCGATATTTTTCAGCGATTTTTGCAGATCTTTTTCATCCAAATATCAGATCTGCAATTCATGAAAGCTCCCAAAAATCATAATTTTACTAGTCACATGTCACATTACTGCCTCACAGCACTGAGGTCATGGATTTGTTCCCACCATCACCGTAACTGTGTATATTCTCCCTGTACTTATGTTGATTTCCTCCGGGTACTCCGGTTTCCTCCCACAATCCCAAAATATACTGGGAGGTTTATTGGCTACCAACAAAAATTATCCCCAAGTGTAAGTGTGTGCTGGTACATGGGCAGACTAGATGGGCCAAGTGGTTCTTATCGGCTGTCAAATGCTGTTTCTGTGTTTTGCTGTAAATAAAAGATTGTTCTGTCATCAAAATGGTCTACAAAACAGCTGATTGTTACCATACCCTGGCAATCTATAGCCCTGATTCATCAATTAAATCTAAGATGTTGGACAACCTAATTCACCGACTGCAATCATTTTACGGTCTGAATTGGCCCAATTGATTGCTGATGTACGGGCCCCACAATACTATCTCTGCCTGACCCACAACTGACTGCAACGTGTATGTATTTACAGTTTGTCAGTAACTATTACTACCTGTGATATAAAGTCTTATGCAATGATGATCATTTTATAGACCTGTACTAGACAGGATTTTATGGACACCAGTAACCCTCAGCACTTGCACACCTACAGTCAGCTGGCCGATTTGCTTACATGCCGCTTGTTTTGTAAATGACATACCCCATATCCCTCCAGTCCATTGAGAACAAGCACTGACTGTGCCTGGGCAGCTGCAACTGTGTTTTCCTGACTAAGTGATTAGCTTTCAAGGTAAATGTTAAAATGTATGTTATATGGTGATATGGAATCACGAGACCTGTCGTGTTGAGGACCTATGTAAGAAGAACTGGGATGTTTTGCCTATGGCTCTTGGAAACAGTAGTGGGTGAGTTACTTTGCACATACTTTTAATGCAGCGTGCAAATTAGTTACACAAGTCCCATGATCCCATGATCAGCATTACACCCTGGCAAAGGGCTCAGTACTCATTTTGCTTGTACCGTCAGATGAGAGAGCAAAGGTCCTCATTCCGAGTTGATCACTCGCTAGCTACTTTTAGCAGCCGTGCAAACACATTGTCGCCGCCCACGGGGAAGTGTATTTTCGCTTTGCAAGTGTGCGATCGCATGTGCAGCCGAGCGGTACAAAAACACATTTTGTGCAAAACAAGACCAGCCCTGTAGTTACTTATCCTGTGCGATGATTCCAGCGACTGAGGTCCTGGAATTGACGTCAGATACCCGCCCTGCAAACGCCTGGTCACTCCTGCGTTTTCCCAAACACTCCCAGAAAACGGTCAGTTGACACCCATAAACGCCCTCTTCCTGTCAATCTCCTTGCGATCAGCTGTACGAATGGATTCATCGCTAGAAGCATTGCACAGCAACGATGCTGTTTGTACTCATATGACGCGCGTGCGCATTGCGGTGCATACGCATGCGTAGTTTTGCTGTTTTTTTACCTGATCGCTGTGCAGCGAAAATCGTCAGCGAGCGATTAACTCGGAATGAGGGCCAAAAACTTGTGTCAGTAAGCTCTAGGGGCCTATGTTTTAATAAATGATCACAGCACTAAAACTATTATTAACACTCTTTATCTTGACGGATATGTTCATTTTGAATGAAAATATACCCACTATGTACTAAAGTTAATGAGCAGGGACAGTGGTAGTGATAACAGCTGACCCCGCAATTTACTTCTGCACACTATTTCACATTTGTGAATGACTCCTCCGGGGGAGCCACAGTGCCAGACTCAGGAGCTGGGCGGAGGTTACAGAGAGAGAAAGAGATTTAAAGATCCCTCTTCTGCAGTACTGCTGCCCATACACCTAAAGATTTATTGTCAGATCTGGACAGTTGGATGAAAACCTGGTATTGGATGAGCGCATATGACAGTTGGCCAGCTTAAGTCTCCAGAGGCTTACAGCTGTTACGCCATTTGAGGTTGGCGTAAACTTGTGGGGCCACACTCCATAAAACTTCATTTGGGTAGGTACCCACCATCAGATATGCATGTAGAACATATGGTTTGGGTACATTTCCAAATTAGGCCCAAGGTTTCTATGCCAGATTGCTACCTGGGGTCATCTGTATTTGTTTTAATAAAGAAATCTCTAATAATTCAACATTCTAACCCATCTCCGGTGGCTCGCTTCCGCTACACATGACCACCCAAAGCCACTGAGCAGTAGAGGAGGGACATTTTCTTTATACACCCCATTACCTGGAGGTGGTGCCATTCTTGTTACTCCTCGAATGTCACCCATACTAATACTAACCCACCAGTCTTGTTCAGACTCATATATAAAATCTGGCCAGTCCATGGCTCACATCAGCTTGTTATTGCAATCTGTCCCACAAACTGCCCTGTCCCACTGGTACACACCTGACAAACCTTGACTGTGAGTATAAACACGTATTGTGTGAAACACTGTTCGTTTTTTACTTTGCAGCTTTATTTCCTTGTTCCTGCTTGTCACAGGAATGGGGATATAGTAAAAGCAGGGAAGTTGGTCAGGCCGGTCTTTCTGAACAGTGGTGATGAGATGGGGAGGGCGGGAGTGTGCATAGTTTGGCCAGGGCCTTTCTATAGGCCCGGGAGTGCAGGGCCCTGTCTCTGAAACATTGGCAGGTTTACAGAAGTGCTTGGCCATGTGGTTAGAGAGCGTGTGTAAGCGCTACAGAACACAGTGATAGGCCAGAAACATTATAATTATCCAATTGGACTCTACATGCCAGGATGTAAGAGAATAAGGACAAAAAGGAGAGGCAGTGAAGGGGGACACATAATCGGATGAAATGGAAACAGGTGTATTCTGTGGGAGATCTTATATAAACAGGTAAAGTAGGGTTAGGAGATCATTTATAAAGGAGGGAATGAAGCATTGGGGGTGAAGATAGTGGCTCAATAACAAAATGCACAGAACTATAGAGTACTTCCACACACAGGCAGAGTTGCAGACGCCTCCGCATCAGCATCATATGCTCATACGCTGTCTGTGATTTGTCATCGGTTTTATAATCTGGGAATGTATGGGTGCAAATGACATACTGTATTCTCCTAAACACTAAAGATGGACAAAAACGATCGTTTAGACCAGAGGTTCCCAAACGTTTTTGAATAACGGTGCGCTAGAGCTTCAGAATTTTTTTCAGCCCTAGGTCGAGAGTTTATTGAGAAATTTGGAAAGAAATATTAAATTAAGCAAATTGTGCTTGTATGACATCTTTAGGTTCTATTTTATGATTGGCAGCCATCAGCACTGGTTTTGCCTATTACACTGACCATAAATATAATTAGAACTGGTCCTTGAGCACCAATCCAAAGCCCCCCTGCATGTATCCTGAGGCACCCAGTTTGAGAATCTCTGGTTTAGACAAATTAGTTAAATATTTTCTTTTCAGTTTTCCAGTATTAAGGAACAAATGATCAATTGCCATTCACTCCAAATCTCCACAAAATGAAAGTGAGGACTGTTTAACTTGGCTCAGGATAGAAGAAGCCAGCACAGCTGGGAATGAGTTAACAGGCCACCAGGTTTTATACCAAATTTTAATGGACTAATTCCAGTAAGACCAGTGTAACCAGTAAAAATTCCTTACATACCAGAGTCTGAAGGTCGTTAGGATTCCTGTAAATAGACAATTGCACAATGGGTGCAGGGCAGACATAAACACAGGTTTTAATTGTAGACAACATAAATGACCATATCTTTGGGGAGATCCATACAAGTGTACATTTGAATTGACTACCGTCTGTCATGATTCTTTGCAGCAGTGACACACAGGGGGATATTTCCTAATTTTCTGGTTTTCAGAACCACCAATTTCTAATGTTCTTGCAAATGGGATTTAAAATTGGATCATTCTAGAATACAAAGTCAGGTATTTTAAATCCTGTGAGCAAAACCCCCTGAAATCCTGATGCTTATTAAATATATCCCACAGACAATGAGGTAGGAAAGTTAGAATATCATGTAGCAAATCACATTTAGAATGTTTTCAGCAGAACAGAGTATTTCAGTAAGTCTGTGGGTAGGCAGGTTTAACATTTGACAACATGTAGACAATCTGAAACAAAAGAACTGACTAGTACCTCTAGAGCAGGCATTCCCAACCGCGGTCCTCAAGGCACACCAACAGTGCAGGTTGTAGGGATATCCAGGCTTCAGCACAGATGGTTAAATCAAAATAACGGAGGAACTAATTAAGTCACCTGTGTTCAAGCCTGGATATCACTAAAACCAGGACTGTTAGTGTGCCTTGAGGACTGAGGTTGGGAAACACTGCTCTTGAGAGACACCATGTGATAGATGTGGGGTTAAATTATCCAGCAGTCCGAAGAAGTAAGGAATCCTCTGGAGAGTCCTAAGGCATGCTTGCCAACTTTCTAGCTGTCCCCCCGCCGGGGGGGTATCAGTATAGGTGGGTGGAGGTGTGGTTGCACCATCACAGCCCCCCCGCCCCTCACTATACAATGACCAGATAACAATATTTTAAAGCAGTGCGGGGCTGTGATGGCGTGATTAAGCACAAATTGTGTCATCTCACTGCCCACATTTGCACAAGTGGGCCGATGAGGGGATGGCGGGCCAATTCTGGGAGACTTACCTTTTTTTCTGGGGGGCCGGGAGTGCCACATGATTATCAGGAGCCTCCTGACCATTCTGGGAGAGTAGGCAAGCATGTCCCAAGTAGTGCTAGTGGATGAGATATTTGTACTCCAAGCACTGAAAAACATACCCCAGCTCTAAATAGGGAATTCCATTTGGAGTGAGGTAAACAACCTTACTGTGTACCCAATATTGGATTACCGCGGCTATGCACGCTCCCGCTACCAGCGGTATCCAATTTAAATAAAATGGAAGTGTGGCTTTCATCACTGAAAACCTAGCTGGCTCCCGGTGGTCTCCTCTCCATCTTCTGACTAGGAGGGGGCTGCTGGGAAGCTCCACGGGTGCTGGGCAGTCTGAATGGCTGCTGGGAGATGTAGTTCTCCCAGCAGCTGACTACGAGAGGGGTAACACACACAACCTCATCCTGCAGCAGAAGAAGACCTGACTACTGACGCTGTATGCAGAAGGCCCCATTTAAGAAAGAGCTACCCAATTAAGCTAATCTGAAACTTCCATTTGACTAATTAGTCCAATGGCGGCGGGGGGGGGGGGGGGGGGGTTCACCGGGGCACCGGGGTCACAGATCAAGTGAGCAAGGCTTGGTGAGACTTTTCCTAAAACTAACGATTGGGCTGTTCCCAGCTCTTCTTTGTTCCGATCTCCATAGTGCCAATACACCCACTCCAGCTGCTCTCGAGCTGCATATTGCCAGAAGCACTTGCTAGGCTGCAAGATCACATTTTCAGGTTTACGTTTCAGTGTTGGAACTCAAATCCCGAAAGTTCACATGTATCACGCCAGACCGCCAGACAGGGTGTGCAAGAGAAAATGGAACCAATCCGCCCCTGACAGCGCACCCATCCACTTGCTATATATATATTAGAGATGAGCGGGTTTGGTTCTCCGAGATCCGAACCCCCCCGAACTTCACCTATTTTACACGGTTCCGAGACAGCCTTGGATCTTCCCGCCTTGCTCGGTTAACCCGAACGCGCCCGAACGTCATCATCCCGCTGTCGGATTCTCGCGAGATTTGTATTCTATATAAAGAGCCGCGCGTCGCCGCCATTTTCACTTGTGCATTGGAGATTGAACGGAGAGGACGTGGCTGCGTTCTCTCCCTGAAAAGCTCCGTAATCTGTGCTCAGTGTGCTGCAAATATCTGTGCCCAGTGTGCTGCAAATATCTGTGCTTAGTGTACTGAAAATATCTATGTTCTCTGCCTGAAAACGCTCCATATCTGTGCTCAGTGTGCTGCAAATATCTGTGCTCAGTGTGCTGCATTGTGGGGACCACCAGTATATAATTATAGTAGTACAGTACAGTAGGCCATTGCTGTATCAAGTATACTATCTCTGTGTTGCATTATTGTGAGCAGTATATAGTAGGACAGTGCAGCTTTTTGGTGACCAGCAGTATACATATATAGTACAGTACAGTAGGCCATTGCTGTATCTTGCAGCTCTAGCTCTATGTCAAGTATACTATATCTGTGCTGCATTATTGTGAGCAGTATATAGTAGGACAGTGCAGCATTTTGGTGACCAGCAGTATACATATATAGTACAGTACAGTAGGCCATTGCTGTATCTTGCAGCTCTGTGTCAAGTATACTATCTCTGTGCTGCATTATTGTGAGCAGTATATAGTAGGACAGTGCAGCATTTTGGTGACCAGCAGTATACATATATAGTACAGTACAGTAGGCCATTGCTGTATCTTGCAGCTCTGTGTCACTTGTAGTATACTGATCAGTGCTCAATACAGTAGCGGATCTTGCCACGGGCAAGCAGGACATTTGCCCGGGGCGCCGCCTTCCGGAGGGCGCCGGCGCCATCCGGAGGGCGCCGCACCACAGCAAGATCCGCTGCTGCTGTGCCCCCCGCTGCCCGCTGTAAAGGGAAACTAGACGCTATGTGTCTAGTTTCCCTTCGTGGGCTGCCCGCTGTGAAGGGAAACTAGATGCTACGCGTCTAGTTTCCCTTCGTGGAGAGGACCTTTTCTGTAATAATGTGCGGTGCGCGTTGACGTCATCGCGCACCGCACATCATTTCTGCGGCGCTACTACTGTACAGGGTGCGTAACTGACCACGCCCCTGTATGATGCCATGCCCCCTATGGCCGCTCGGGGCGCAAAAAGACCCTGAGCCGGCCCTGGCTCAATATCTGCTGCATTGTTGTGACCAGTATATATACTGTGTGTTATACACCTGGTGATTTTATACATCCTGTAATCTGTACCGAGCGATGTGTGAGATACACCTGGGGATTATACACCCTGTATACTGTACTGTGCAACGTTTGTGATACACCTGGTGATTAAACACCCTGTATACTGTACTGAGCGATGTGTTAGATACACCTTGGGATTATACACCCTATATACTGTACTGTGCAATGTGTGTTATACACCTGGTGATTATACATCCTGTAATCTGTACTGAGCGATGTGTGAGATACACCTGGGGATTATACACCCTATATACTGTACTGTGTGATGTGTGAGATATGATAATGTTGATATTATCTTAGACCGCAAAGCTATACCTCTAAATACACTTTTACCGTAGAGCCGCTATGGCCGCTAGACTGCATGCACGTGCTACGCACTTTGTACGCTATTTGCGTACAGAGTCCTGCACGTGGTACGCACTTGGCGTACACACGCCGCGCTGAGTGTACGGAGTACACACAGCGAGCGCACACACAATTGATAACCTTTAAACCTTGTTAATGATACAATGTAATAATATGCTTACACTTTTAACCCTTAACAGTAAAGGACTGTAATGATGTAATACCTTTAAACCTTAAGTAGCGCTGGCGATACAAAGTACTCGCAGTGCGTACACCTTATCAATGCTATACACCTTATACAGATAAATCTACTTTAAAAGCCCATACAGGAAAGTGAAAACACAACACTGATTTGTAGTTGCAACCACAGGGTTCTAAGGCCTCAGTGGATTAATTCCAAAAGGTAAAAACAATACAAATCATACACTACAGGCTAACAAGTAAATCTAAACAGAATAATGGCTACAGATAATATACATACGTGAGAATGTTCGCAAGCGCAACCCGGCTCGGTCCTCCGCTGGTCATACAGATAGCGTTTAGAGTCTTCTCACTGGCCAGGCAACAATGGTCTTTTTATACACAACATGCATACACAATACAATGGTCACTGTAATCTCATTGTCCATTGCACGGAGGACTGAGTGCACGAGCAGCGGGCATGTGCATGGGGTTAGTACAAGGCATATGTATTACAATATTTTTCGACTTTGACAGTCCACCCTTTGGCAGTCAATAATAACTGCCACTATCTAAACATTAAACAGAAAAATATACAATACAATATCTATAAAATAATTGGATGGTAAGAGGAGAGGAGTAGGCGGGAAATGTATGACCTAGTGGGATAGTAAAAGCATGTATGTATGAAATCCATGTCTGAGGGGCATGTATCATCGTGCCGTACATGTTCTAGATAAGCTTCGAGGTATTGCGAATTATACATTAAATCCTTCTTATCCCGTATTAAGGGTCTGTAAGTGGGCCAACAAACACTACCGAGCTCATTTCGGCTTCTTGTCCAAACAAATGGGGTGCACATTTAGTTGATGATAAATGGAGGGGGAGCATATGTGAATGCTAATATGTGGATATCACCTGTCGACTATGTGTGATACTACCTGAAGGTTGTAGAGATGAAGATAAGACACGTAACACAAATACATTCACATAACATTTGTGCAATCATTCTTGGGTGTTGGTTGAAGTCTTGTCCGGATGGGTGTATTCTTGCTGTGGGTGTTAATCAAAGTCTTTAGAGTGTCCATAAAAGTCTTTAGAATGTCCATCAAAGTCTTTAGAATGTCCATCAAAGTCTTTTCCGAGTGGATGTATAGTTCATCAAAGTTTCTTCCGAATGGATGTATAGTTCATCAAAGTTTCTTCCGAATGGATGTATTTTTGCTTGAGGGAAATACAAAGGAGAAACGGGTGAAAGAAACGGACCGTGGAATCACGTCTTATCACAACATTGTCTCGATTGATGGGTCATAAATTAAATCAGTTGTTGTAACAATGCCCCTGCTCCTCAAACTCATCACTTTGGTACTGCGCTTGCGCCGCGTTAAAAATCGAACACATCTAAATATCAAACCAATCATTACGACGACTCCCAGGATACAAAGGAGAAACTTTCCTACACTCACGATAACATTTTGAGCCCATTCTCCTAAACCTGAAAACCAATTGCGTGGGTTCAACCATGAGACCCAGCCGGTCAGTTCATTACTCACAGCAGTAAGGGTAAGGTTGTGTCTCCTTCGGAACTCCCATTTCAATTGCAAGATATCGTCCATCTTTTGATCTATGACCTCGGTTGGGTCATCAGTGCTGTTTGTAATGTACGTGCAGCACTTCACACCGTACTGAGTTGCTAAGGTGACACAGTACCCGCCTGTCACCGCTGTGATATAATTGAGAACCATCCTGTGCTGGATCAGTTCCGTTTTGTAAGCTTGCACCTCCCTCCCTGTATACCTGAAGGTGTCATCATACATCTCGGTGATATTATCTATCAGGTTCGCTAGCGCATGAATATACCTAAAATGTATAATTCCTCTGGCGGTACGGTTGATATCTAACGCGAGTAGGAATTGAATCCCGGTGGATTCGTGAATCAAATCAGAGGCTGCGTGCTCTGTCCTATCTATAAGGTGTCTCTTAACGATGTGTTCATAGTGAGTGTGAGTGTAAGGAGCTTGAGCATTGCGGTGAATGTCTTTCATCTTATTATGGTTTATGGTCATAACTTCTGGCAACACTCTTCCAATGTAACACAATCCCTCTGAGTTTGGGGCAAGCCACTTATACGCCTTCCTCCCGCATATGAAATATGCGTCATCGGGGAAAACATATGGGACAGAATATGACATTACCATATTGCAAACCTTCCAAGTGAAAAATCCTATCCCTAACTCTCTCATCTGTTCAGTACACGTATCAGGCTGTATGATATGCGCACAGTACCCTGGTGATACTTCTCCAACCCGCATGGTCCTACTTCCTAGCGTATACCTATACTGAAAATACCTCCCACCGTCGGCTATTTGGCATATAAGTTCAGTGTCTACGGGCATTCTATCGGCTCTGTGTGAAAATGCCATGGTTTGGTTATTCCATGTCACTTCCCAATTTCCCGTCTTTCGGGGATTGGAAATGTTGAAACATACTAAGGATTTATCCACATGATATTGGTGGAGCTTCAAACTAGGGGGCCTAGAAATATTAAATTTCTTGTCCACCGGTCTCCCACCCCTTAATTCAAGTACCTCATCTATTGTTAAGGGATACGGTACTAGTCCTGACTTGCTCTGACCTTGAGGTACTTGTGAGCACACCCAGCATTCTGTTTGGTTTAAAACCTTACCCACTGATGAGTGATAGTCACCCAATGGATGACGGTCCATGTTGATATTAAGGCTGGACTGACATCTCTGGATGCACCCGTCCTCAACTATGTTTTCACAGTTTCTACAAATACAATTTTCCTCAGCCAATACCCCTTCACAGTGCCTCCTAGTTTCTTGACTACCAGATCGTTTTCTGATACTCGCCTTTGCTCGGTGAATGTGTTGCTCTTGGAATTCTACAAATCCGTCCTTGCCATCAGAACCCATTCCAGATCCTTTCTCGACCTCTCTGGTACTCTCACCGAAACAGACTGCTCTGGTCAACAACAGGGTCAACAGGAAAACCCAGAATGCAGTCTCTTGTGGTAAGTCCATCTTGCTAAGGGGAGATAAAAAGGAGCAAGGAAGGGGGGAAAGGAGGGTAATGGGAGATGGAGAAAATAATAAAAAGGAAAAATAAATTTTGGTGCGACAACCGCCTCTGGTCTTATAGTTCTCTGTGCTCAGGTGCCGTGACAACAGTCCTGCCTCTCAACCTTCCCGGAACAGACACTCCAGTGATACGATTTCCTCCACACTCTGCTCTTTGTCACGGGCTTTCTCTGGGTCAGCGACCTTCTTACAGTGGGACGAGTGGACCCAAGTCTCTCTCTTGGCAACCTTCAATGCTGTCGTGCTGGTCAGTAAGACTTGGTACGGTCCTTCCCACCGGTCAATAAGGCAACCTGAGCGTAGAAAATTTAGAATCATTACATAATCCCCAGGTTCAATGTCATGACAATTACTGTCTGGTAGGTCAGGAATCACCAGCTTTAGATTGCTGTTTTAATTCCTCAACTGCTTGCTCATCTTAACCAAATATTTCACAGTCACTTCATTATTGCATTTCAAATCATCCTGGGGGTCAATCATTACATGGGGTTGTCGACCAAAAAGAATCTCAAAGGGTGATAGGTTAAGGGGGGACCTGGGAGTGGTTCTGATGCTGTACAATACAAGTGGCAAAGCTTCTGGCCACAACAATCCTTTTTCAGCCATCACTTTGCTAAACTTGTTCTTAATAGTGCTGTTTACTCTTTCAACTTTCGCACTCGCCTGTGGGCGGTACGGAGTATGCAGCTTACTATTAATTCCCATTAATTTGCACATAACCTGAAAGACTTCACCTGTAAAATGGGTACCCCTATCACTTTCAGTTATCCTAGGGATACCATATCAGCACACTAATTCCAGCACAATTTTCTTTGCAGTAAATGTAGCAGTATTTGTGGCAGCGGGGAACGCTTCTACCCATTTTGAAAACACATCAATACAAACCAATACATATTTTAAATTTCTGCAGGGTGGCAACTGTATGAAATCAATTTGTATTACCTGAAAAGGGCCGTCTGTTGGCGGAATATGGGATGGTTCTGTTGGTATTGACTTTCCAATATTCTTCCTCAAGCAGGTAAGACATGTCATTGCTCTCTTACCCGCATGAGAAGAGAATCCTGGCGCACACCAGTAGGCTCTTACCAGCTTACACATACCCTCTTTGCCCAGATGAGTCAGACCGTGTGCCGCCTCAGCTAAACTTGGAAGGTATGCTCTGGGGGCTACTGGCTTACCCTGTCCATCTGTCCAGAGTCCTGAGGACTCCTGGCCATATCCTTTTGACCTCCAGACTGCCTTTTCCTGTGGAGAACACAAATTTTGCATTTCACTTAATTTTTGTGTGTTAACGGTATTGAATACCATCAGTTGTGTGATGTCTGTCTGTATGGGGGTGCTGGCTGCTGATTTAGCAGCTTCGTCTGCCCGGCTGTTACCAAGTGACACTGGGTCTTGGCTGTAAGTGTGGGCTTTGCACTTGATAACAGCCACTCTGTCAGGTTCCTGTATCGCTGCTAGAAGTCTTTTGATGTGGGTCGCATGCGCCACGGGTGTGCCAGCTGCCGTCATGAAATTTCTAAGGCGCCATAGGGCCCCGAAATCATGCACTACTCCAAAGGCATACCTAGAATCTGTGTAAATATTGGCTGACTTACACTTAGCTAATTCACACGCTCTGGTTAGGGCGACCAGCTCAGCAACTTGTGCTGAGTGCGGTGGGCCCAGGGGTTCAGCTTCTATGATACCTTTGTCATCTACGACTGCGTATCCAGTACACAAGGTTCCCGAATCCGTCTGTCTGTGGCAACTACCGTCAGTGTAAAAAGTAAAATCTACGCCTTCCAGTGGGTTGTCACTAATGTCAGGTCTTGCAGTGAAAGTTTGGTTCAGATATTCCATACAATCATGTGTGTCAGTGTTTGTACTAAATCCTCCTTCACCATCACTCTCATCCTCCACCCTTTGTGCCTGTCCAGGCACACCTGGGAGATACGTTGCAGGATTTAGTGCGCTGCATCTCTTTATGGTGATGTTTACAGGGGCCATTAGTGCTAATTCCCACCTTGTAAACCGTGCTGATGAGACATGTCTGGTTTGGGCAGAATTCAGTAAGGCTGATACTGCATGAGGTGTATGGATGGTCAGGTTGTGTCCCAACACTACATCTTCGCTTTTACTCACTAGCAAAGCCATCGCTGCAACACTTCGCAAGCATGTGGGGAGAGACCAAGCTACAGTGTCCAACTGTGCACTGTAGTAAGCTACCGGCCTGCTGGCATCACCATGTCTCTGGGTTAGAACACCTGCCGCACACCCAGCACTCTCTGTACCGTACAATTCAAAGGGTTTCCCATAATCTGGCATACCTAATGCAGGTGCCTGTGATAGGCACTGTTTGAGTCTCTCAAATGCCAGTTCGGACTCATCTGTGTGCGAAATCCGATCTGGTTTGTTTGAAGAGACCATTTCTTGCAAAGGTAACGCCAGTATGGAGAACCCTGGGATCCAGTTTCGGCAGTACCCACACATTCCTAGGAAAGTGCGGATCTGTTGCTGGGTTTGTGGCAGAGTCATGTCGCGAATCGCCTGTATTCTATCAGCGGTGAGGTGTCTCAGTCCTTGTGTTAAGCAATGCCCCAAATATTTCACCTTGGTCTGGCACAACTGTAACTTATCCTTTGAAACCTTGTGTCCCGTATTAGAAAGGTGAAACAGAAGCTGTTTCGTGTCTTTCAAGGACGATTCGAGTGAATCAGAACACAGCAGTAAGTCATCTACATACTGTATTAATACTGATCCGCTCTCAGGTTGAAAGGATTGTAAACAGTCATGCAAAGACTGGGAGAAAATACTTGGGCTGTCAATGAAACCTTGGGGTAAGCAAGTCCAGGTGTACTGTACTCCTCTGTATGTAAATGCAAACAAGTATTGGCTGTCAGGGTGCAGAGGGACCGAAAAGAAAGCAGAACAGAGGTCAATGACAGTGAAAAACTTCGCCAGTAGGTGGAATTTGCATGAGGATGACAGCTGGATTTGGCACTACGGGGAATTGGCTCTCAACTATCTTGTTTATCCCCCTTAGATCCTGCACTAGCCTGTAACCCCTCCCCCCACTCTTTTTCACAGGGAAGATGGGACTATTGGCAGTGCTGGACGTCCTAACTAGGATGCCCTGTTGTAGCAAGCGCTCTATGACTGGGTACACTCCTAATTCCACCTCTGGCTTCAGAGGATACTGTGGGATTTTTGGAGCTATCCTACCATCTTTTACTTGAACTACTACAGGAGCTACGTTAGCCATCAATCCAGTGTCTTGTCCATCTTTGGTCCAGAGGGATTCCGGTATCTGGGAGATCATTTCCTCTACCTTGGATGGACACCTGTCTATAACAGCAGAGTGTGACATCAACCTTTGTGGAGTGTCTAACATATCCTGCACTTCCTGAACATGATTCTCGGGTATATCTAAGAAGACACCCTCAGGAGTACAGTATATGACACACCTCATCTTACACAATAGATCTCTCCCAAGTAGATTAGTCGGAGCCGATGCAGCTAGCAAAAAGGAGTGCTTGGTCTGCAAAGGCCCTATCGTAATCTCTGCTGGTCTACTTAGAGGGTAGTGTTGCACTACTCCTGTTACCCCCATTGCTGAAATTGTTTTACCCGTTGTTTTCATACCTACCGTTGAATTTAACACTGACCTGGCCGCCCCTGTATCTACAAGGAAAGGTAGTGATCTACCAGCTACGTCAACTGTAACCTCGGGTTCACTTCCAAGGCTAGCAATCAACTTCACTGGCTGCAAACTACAGGTGTGGCCTAACCCCTATTGTATGTTGTGACCCTCCCGCAGCGTGCTGGCAGCTACAATATGTGAGGGGGTAGCTGAGAATTCCCAGAGGTCTGCCAGTCCTTCCTAGGTGGGTACCTCCTTGTTTCCCCTGCATGTGGCTCGTAATTCCTCCTATGCGGTCCCTGATCCCAATTACGTGTGTCATATTGTGAGTCATGTTCTGGTCTAGGGGGTCGATATACATTATGTAGGTCTTTAAAATTACAGTTCCGTGCGTAATGTCCTTCCCTCTGACATTTATAACATTTTACCACATACGACTTACCATCAGGGGTCTGGGGTTTAGGCTGATGTGGCTTCGTTGTCAGGGCTTTTATACTTACTGTCATCAGCTTATCCCCCTGTGACTCCCTGTGCCTAATGATGTTCCGATCATGCTGAATAGCGGACTCTCTTAATGCAGCCACCAAGATACCTCTCCAATTTGGTTGAGTGGTTTGTACCCTTGTTCTCAATGTTTCTTTTAAACCGTCCATTAATACGGACACAGCTACCTCCCTATGATGTACATTTTCCTTAATATCCTCGACCCCAGTGTATCTAGCCATTTCCTGCAGTGCTCGATGGAAATATTCAGAAGCAGCTTCACCTTCTTTATGTCTAATGGAGAAGATTTTATTCCACTTGACAACAGTTGGGAAATATACTCCTAATTGCAGATTGATCTGTCGTACATTCTCCTGAGTGTATTCATCAGTGAGAGGTACCTCTGCGTCTAATTTACAATCAGCAATGAATTTCACAGGGTCAATATTGGAGGGCAAACATGCCCGTAGCACTGTCCGCCAATCTTTGTTTGTGGGTTCGGTGGTGTTACCTAGTTCTCTAATAAACCTCTGACATGCGGCTAGATCCTTCCTGGGATCGGGAAATTCAGACATAATTGTTCTCAATTCTGTCCGGGACCAGGGACAATGCATAGCAATGTTCCTGACGGGAGTGATTCCCTGAGCGTCAGTCTTCCCATTGGGGACTGCGATCACCCTGACAGGATTTAGTTCAATTACATCATTCTGGGTTGCTTCTACAATGTGAGGTGCAATTGACTCTGCATAATGTACTGTACCGTACTTACCTGTGGACACGACCTCACCTGTCCCTCGGCTAGGGGCCTTTGCTACTGCTCTTACTGGTTGGGCCGTGCCCACTTGTGTTCCTTGTATGGTGGCTGCTAGAGAGAGTGCCGATATCGTGCTGGGCTCATCTTCTTGGTCGCAGTCCTGAGGGAAGTTTAAGATGGGATACAACTTGCACGGGTAGCATTAATACATTTATCAAGTTCACTCTTATCATATGCCATTCTCTGTAGCCACTTTCTCTCCTGTAATGTACGGTGGTGGTGGTGCAGTTGCTAGCAGTTTCCTGCTAGGGTTGGAACCAGCTGTTTGAGCTAATCCCCGTTGTATCTCACCCTCATGTTGCCATAAATGTAAACAATCATTATGTCTAATCCTTTGTTTTCTGGATCTTATTAGACATATCCTTCTTCTTAAATTTTGCAACACCTCTGGACTAAAACTGCCTACCTTAGGGAATGGTTCCCTATCTTCCGCAGTCATACGTTCCCATTCATTGCATAAAACCTCTGCGTGTGATCCATATTTCTCACACATTATGTACCTCGCCGACCCTTTGGCCCGCGGAATATCAACCTGAACCCTGGTTGATCGTCCCTTACTTGAGCAACTGGCCCCCATTCTTTGCAGGTATTGCCTTCTTAGCTAATTCCTACAAAAAACAAAATACTCAGTGGTAAGGGTACGGTGAAAGTTCTCATAGCACTCTCACCCACTCACGCCGACGTTGGCCAATACACCTAAGCACTGTCCTCAGCACCGGTTGTACCCAACCTAGGGCCCTATGTAACCTCTATTTACTGAGAGTGTGTGGGAGTGACTTACCCTTCCCAGTAAATATTGGTCGTTGGAGAATTCCTGAGTGACCAGCGAAACTCCCTTAAAATAAAAAAACTGTTACACAAATCACGTTGCGTGTGCTACAATTAGCGTCTATGATCCCCGCGATTTTACGCAAATGGCGTAATGGGTATCAAGTTTGAACTATTGCACAAACTAATGCGCGGTACAATCGCACGGCGTATAAGTAACTGTTACTTATCCGCTATACGACCAATGGAATCGTTGTTCAGGCTGCGAAACCTCAGCCGGAGCTTTTCAGAACAGGCCTATATGGGTACTACGCTAACCCCCGGGGCTGCGCTCTCACCGCTGACCTTTCAGGCCACAGTATTCAGAGCTTTGCTTGACTTTGTCAGCGGATTTCTGTCACAACTGAGGGCCTGAGCTGACGGGAGGCAGCCTCAGTTGTAGGGGCTGAGATGTACCGGAACCTGGGAGGTTGTATCAGACCCCTGGACATGTAAGTAACATGAATAATAACTGCCCGAAGGCGTGACCACGACAACTTGGATAAAAGTCAATGATGTTTATTATGACAACTCCGCAACACAGCAGCAGTAAAAGAAAACATAAAAGTCAGCAAAGAATAAATACAGTTCCTGGGTACTACAGGGTGGCAGGAGCCACAGGGCACTGGTAGTGTGAGATAGTTCTTATAATCTTCTAGATGGAAAGTCCTTACCAGGCCCGACTGTAGCAATGGAGATAACCCAGGATTGTACCAGCTGGTCTTCCAGGAAAAGCTGGGTTGCTGAAGATAAAACGGCTGCTGTGGATACTGGCTGGAACCAGACTGTTGTTAGCACGGAGTGGATACTGGCTGGAACCAGTTAAATAATAAATGAAGCTTGAGAGCGATGCAATATGAATGAAATGTAGAACTTGAGAGCGGAGAAATAATAATACCGGTGGAGAGTGGTAAAGTGTAGAAAGGACACCGGCCCTTTAAGAGAAGCTGTACTCTGCTGGAAGCTGGGCTGGAAGCAGGTAATGTTGTAGCTGGAAACAGATGAATCCACAATGGATCGGAGAGTCAGGCTACACCGCAGGTGGAATGCTGGTGCGGGTCTCTATGGTGGAAGTCTTGAGACAGGAGCTGGAACCTGGAAGACAATCACAGGAGAGAGACAAACAGGAACTAGGTTTGACAACCAAAGCACTCACGCCTTCCTTGCTCAGGCACAGTGTATTTATACCTGCAGCAAGGAAGGGATTGGCTAGGCAATTATGCAGATTAACAATACTGACAACAGATTGGAGTAAATGATCAGCTGACAGAATCCAAGATGGCTGCGCCCATGCAGACACTTGGAGGGAAGTTTGGTTTGTAATCCATGTGGTAATGAAAACAGCAATGGCGGCGCCGGCCACTGGAGACAGGAGGCGCCAGGCTGACAGATGCACATCCAACCACGCAGACACAGCGGAGGCCGCGGCTGACGTAATCGCCACTCAGACACTCTGCATGCAGAAGTTCAGGGACGGCGGCGGAGGCCGCGGGAGACGCCATGCCAGGTGTAATATGGCGTTTACTGTGACAGTGTCCCAGAGTGACAGGAGAGGATACAGGAATGTACACATCAGGATAACAGATGGGATCCGGTCCTGGAGCGCTGAGCCAGCCTTAGGAGGCATCTGATGGGTAAGAAATGGCGTCCAGATACCCGGATCGTGACAGCACCCCCCCCTTTAGGAGTGGCCCCAGGACACTTCTTTGGCTTTTGAGGAAACTTGGAATGGAATCTCCGGACCAAGGCAGGAGCATGGACATCAGAAGCATTGGTCCATGAACGTTCCTCAGGGCCATAACCCTTCCAGTCAATAAGATATTGTAGTTGACCATAACGGTGACGTGAGTCCAGGATCTTGGCTACTTCATACTCAACGCCTCGTTGAGTTTGGACTTTCGGAGTTGGAGGAAGTGAGGAATGAAACCGATTCAAGATCAGCGGTTTCAACAGGGAAACATGGAATGTCCTGGGTATTTTTAAGAAGGGAGGCAACAGAAGTCTGTAAGCAACAGGATTGATGACTTGTTCAATCTTGAAAGGACCGATATAGCTAGGTGCAAACTTCATACTGGGAACTCTTAACCTCAAATTCTTCGTGGATAACCATACCCGATCACCCACCTTGAGAGCAGGAACTGCTCGACGCTTTTTATCCGCAAACTTCTTGTACCTGAACGATGCCTTGAGCAGAGCTGATCGTACGCTCTTCCAGATATTGGCAAACTGATGCAAGGTGATATCCACTGCGGGAACAGAAGTTGCTGGAAGCGGTTGGAACTCAGGGACTTTAGGGTGGAATCCAAAGTTAGTGAAGAATGGTGTTGAAGCAGATGAAGAATGATACTGGTTGTTATGACAGAACTCGGCCCAGGGAAGTAATTGAACCCAGTCATCTTGAGAGGAGGACACATAGATGCGGAGGAAGGCCTCCAAGTCCTGATTCACCCTCTCGGTTTGACCATTGGTCTGAGGATGGTAAGCCGTAGAAAACTTTAGCTTGACTTGGAGGACTTGACATAAACTTCGCCAGAATTTGGCTGTGAATTGAACTCCTCGATCTGAGATAATTTCTTCAGGAAGACCGTGGAGTCGGAAGATCTCTTGTATGAATACTTGAGCCAACTTGGAAGCTGACGGAAGACCGGTGAGAGGAATGAAGTGTGCCATCTTGGTGAACCGGTCAACTACCACCCAGATGGTATTGAACTTGTTGCACATGGGTAAATCTGTAATAAAATCCATCGACAAATGGGTCCAAGGTCGACGGGGAACAGATAGTGGAACCAGTTGCCCCGCAGGCGACTGGCGGGATACCTTATGTTGAGCACACTTTGGGCAAGATGCAATAAACTCCAAGACGTCCTTTTTCAGAGTTGGCCACCAATAGGACCTAGAGATAAACTCCAGGGTTTTTTGGATACCTGTATGTCCGGCAAAATGGGAAGCATGGGCCCAATGCATGAGCTTCTTCCTTAGCAT
Source organism: Pseudophryne corroboree (assembly GCF_028390025.1). NCBI lineage: Eukaryota > Metazoa > Chordata > Amphibia > Anura > Myobatrachidae > Pseudophryne > Pseudophryne corroboree. The sequence continues at coordinate 384,206,704 of NC_086451.1, forward strand.
CGGTTTCACAAAACTTTTCCCTGATGGGGGCGTAGAGTCCATCCCTACCGTGGAGAATGCCAACGGATTTATAATAGGATGCTTGTCTGAAGACTCTGACTCATTTTCTTGCTCCCATGAGCGGGAAAGGGCATCGGCCTTGCGATTCTGAGAGCCCGGACAGAACTGGAGTTTAAAATCGAACCTGGAAAAGAAAAGTGCCCATCTGGCCTGACGAGGGTTGAGACATTGTGCGCCTTTCAGATATAAAAGGTTCTTGTGGTCTGTAAGTATGGTGATTGAATGAGAAGCTCCCTCCAACAGATACCTCCACTCTTCTAGAGCGAGCTTGATGGCTAGCAACTCCTGGTCGCCAATGGCATAGTTGCGCTCAGCTGGAGACAACTTCCGGGAGAAGAAACTGCAAGGGTGTAAATGGCCATCTTTAGCCCTCTGAGATAACACCGCTCCTACTCCAACGGAGGAGGCATCCACCTCTAAGATGAAAGGAGAGTCGATGTCAGGCTGTTTCAGAACAGGCGCAGAGATGAACCTTTGTTTTAAAAGATGAAATGCTTGCATAGCTTCTTCAGACCACTTGGACGGGTTAGCACCCTTCTTAGTGAAAGCAGTAATAGGCGCCACAATGGTGGAAAAGTCTCGTATAAACTTTCGGTAATAGTTGGCGAACCCTAAGAACCTCTGGACCCCTTTGAGGGTTAAGGGTACCGGCCAATTTTGGATTGCTTGTAGTTTCTCAGGATCCATCTCTAGTCCGGAACCGGACACAATGTACCCTAGAAACGGAATGGACTTGACTTCAAAGACGCATTTCTCTAATTTGCAATAGAGATGATTGACACGGAGACGGGACAGAACCTCTTTAACCCAAAAACGATGTTCCTCTAAATCGTTGGCAAAAATGAGGATATCGTCTAGATAGACCACGACATGACGGTATAGAATGTCTCTGAAGATCTCATTGACAAAATGCTGGAAGACAGCTGGAGCATTGCTCAATCCGAAGGGCATGACGAGGTACTCATAATGTCCGTCACGGGTGTTAAAGGCGGTCTTCCACTCGTCACCCTCACGGATCCGGATGAGATTGTATGCACCTCTCAAGTCCAGCTTTGTAAAGATGGTAGCTCCGCTAACTCTGTCAAAGAGCTCAGTAATCAGGGGTAAAGGATAACGGTTCTTGATGGTAATGTCGTTCAAACCTCTGTAGTCGATGCACGGCCGCAGACCACCATCTTTCTTTTTTACAAAAAAGAAGCCTGCGCCGGCTGGGGAAGAAGAAGGTCGAATGAACCCTTTTGCTAGGTTCTCTTTAATGTATTCCTCCATAGAATGCGTCTCAGGCAGAGACAACGGATAAGTTCGGCCTCGAGGTGGAACCTTCCCTGGAACGAGATCAATCGGGCAGTCCCATTCTCTATGAGGAGGAAGGATATCAGCAGAAGCTTTACTGAACACATCCGTGAAATCTTGATATGGAGGAGGTGGAACATCAGACGACCTGGGGGAGGAAGAACAGACAGGCAATACTTTAAACAAACATGTCTCAGCACAGGAGGAACCCCATGCCAGGATTTGCGTAGTCGTCCAATCAATTGTAGGATTGTGAAGACGGAGCCATGGAAGGCCCAGGACCACAGGATGTGTGGCTCTTGGAATCACTAAAAAAGAAATAAGTTCGGAATGAAGAACTCCCACTCTCAGACGAACTGGTAGAGTCCTTAAAGAAATAACTGCATCAAAAATTTTGCTGCCATCCACGGCAGTTAAAGAAATGGACGAAGGAAGTCTCTCGGTAGGTAGGAACCACCGTTTAACATAGGCTTCGGTAATAAAGTTCCCAGCTGCTCCGGAATCAAGGAGGGCAATGACGTTCCGATAACGTTGAGCAACTTGAAGCGAGACTGGGAGATTACAATCCTGAGGAGATGGAGAGGAGATCATTACTCCTAGCCGGCCCTCTCCTTGGCGAGCTAGGATTTGGAGTTTCCCGGACGTTTGGGACAGGCATTAATGGTGTGAGACGGAGCTGCACAATAAAGACAGAGAGACTCGGAGAGACGTCTTCGGCGCTCAGCAGGAGTTAAACGGGAACGGCCAATTTGCATGGGCTCATCTTTAGTTGGTGACAGTTGGCGAGGAGGAGGAGCAGAAGATTTTGGAGCAGATGATCTTCCATGCTCAGTTGCTCTCTCTCTGAAACGTAAATCAACTTTCGTGCAGAGTGAGATTAGCTCATCTAACTTAGAGGGTAAGTCTCTGGTAGCTAACTCATCTTTAATACGCTCAGATAAGCCATGCCAGAATGCAGCATACAGGGCCTCGTCGTTCCATGCCAGTTCGGATGCCAGGATCTGGAACTGTATCAGATATTGTCCTACAGTACGTGACCCCTGGCGTAAACGGAGAATCTCGGATGAAGCTGAGGTTACCCGGCCTGGCTCGTCGAAGATGCGCCTGAATGTTGACACGAAGGCAGTGTAGGAAGATAGCAGGGTGTCGGACCTCTCCCATAACGGTGATGCCCAATCAAGGGCTGAGCCACTGAGAAGAGAAATAATGTAGGCAATTTTTGTACGGTCACTGGGAAAATTGCCAGGTTGTAGCTCAAACTGAATCTCACACTGGTTGAGAAATCCCCTGCAGAATCTTGGAGATCCGTCAAATTTTGCTGGCGTTGGAAGATGAAGACGTGGAGCAGAAATGGGTAAGGTGGGTGGGGTTATAGCTGGAGTCACTGTGGTTGACGCACCAGACGCGCCTGATCCACGGAGAGTTGTCTGAATCCCATCCAGCCGAGTAGAGAAATCCTGGAGACAGCGGATGATGTGGCCCTGTGCAGCCTCCTGATGTTCTAGTCGGGCTGCCAGTTCTTGCATCGGCCTGGCCGCTTGATCCTGGTCTCCGGCTGGATTCATTAGGTCAGTGCTTACTGTCACAACTGAGGGCCTGAGCTGACGGGAGGCAGCCTCAGTTGTAGGGGCTGAGATGTACCGGAACCTGGGAGGTTGTATCAGACCCCTGGACATGTAAGTAACATGAATAATAACTGCCCGAAGGCGTGACCACGACAACTTGGATAAAAGTCAATGATGTTTATTATGACAACTCCGCAACACAGCAGCAGTAAAAGAAAACATAAAAGTCAGCAAAGAATAAATACAGTTCCTGGGTACTACAGGGTGGCAGGAGCCACAGGGCACTGGTAGTGTGAGATAGTTCTTATAATCTTCTAGATGGAAAGTCCTTACCAGGCCCGACTGTAGCAATGGAGATAACCCAGGATTGTACCAGCTGGTGTTCCAGGAAAAGCTGGGTTGCTGAAGATAAAACGGCTGCTGTGGATACTGGCTGGAACCAGACTGTTGTTAGCACGGAGTGGATACTGGCTGGAACCAGTTAAATAATAAATGAAGCTTGAGAGCGATGCAATATGAATGAAATGTAGAACTTGAGAGCGGAGAAATAATAATACCGGTGGAGAGTGGTAAAGTGTAGAAAGGACACCGGCCCTTTAAGAGAAGCTGTACTCTGCTGGAAGCTGGGCTGGAAGCAGGTAATGTTGTAGCTGGAAACAGATGAATCCACAATGGATCGGAGAGTCAGGCTACACCGCAGGTGGAATGCTGGTGCGGGTCTCTATGGTGGAAGTCTTGAGACAGGAGCTGGAACCTGGAAGACAATCACAGGAGAGAGACAAACAGGAACTAGGTTTGACAACCAAAGCACTCACGCCTTCCTTGCTCAGGCACAGTGTATTTATACCTGCAGCAAGGAAGGGATTGGCTAGGCAATTATGCAGATTAACAATACTGACAACAGATTGGAGTAAATGATCAGCTGACAGAATCCAAGATGGCTGTGCCCATGCAGACACTTGGAGGGAAGTTTGGTTTGTAATCCATGTGGTAATGAAAACAGCAATGGCGGCGCCGGCCACTGGAGACAGGAGGCGCCAGGCTGACAGATGCACATCCAACCACGCGGACACAGCGGAGGCCGCGGCTGACGTAATCGCCACTCAGACACTCTGCATGCAGAAGTTCAGGGACGGCGGCGGAGGCCGCGGGAGACGCCATGCCAGGTGTAATATGGCGTTTACTGTGACAGTGTCCCAGAGTGACAGGAGAGGATACAGGAATGTACACATCAGGATAACAGATGGGATCCGGTCCTGGAGCGCTGAGCCAGCCTTAGGAGGCATCTGATGGGTAAGAAATGGCGTCCAGATACCCGGATCGTGACAATTTCTGACTTCGCTGACCTCTTGGTCTGCTGTTATACTAATTGCTCCTTTTATACCTTAATCAATGTTAACGTGAGCAAGCCACTCCCACGCCACCAAGTGTCCACTCACCTGATGTGGTCTCCTACGGGATCCCGAATTCTCTGGGTCCACAAAACCTTTATTGTTTGCACACTCACGCTCGTTCACTCATATACACTTTGGTTTTTTTGTTCTGTACAGAAAATTAACTTTCATTCAGATAAAACAGCCTAGTCCCAGAGGTGACACAGTAAGAGAAGGTTCTTTTAAGCTAAATATTGGAAACTGAACAAATTTGTGCTATTATCGCGTGGCTACCGTCTCGCCTAAACTGAAACAATGCTATTGTGTGATTTGTATTTAGTGGGCGTACCTGTACGCACGTTGCGTAAATACGCCACGTGTGTAGGCCTTTACGTTGCGTACGCAGTCCCGAACGGTGTCCAAGACACGTGTACAAAGGCCGTACGTCCGCAGTACTACAAATCCCACACTTCTATAAATGTAAGCGATATTTCACTATAATCACTTACTTAACACACACACAGTTTCCACTGTATAAACCTTTACAACTAGGCCAGGCTGCGTGTGCGTTTTACACTTACTCCCTTAAATATTAACTCTATATGTTAACTAAATAGCAACAAATTTTCCAGTACAGGTCAAAATAAATCTAGTAATCAGTGATTATGGCAATGGTGTGAGCAGATATGCAAAGTACAAAATACCGGTGTGTGCGTGTGTTGCGTGCGCATTTGGCGCCAAAACAGAAATTTACAGATTTTAAAAGGAAAAAAAAATAGCTTTTGCGTTCTTACCTTACGGATCCCTCCAGCATCCCTTCAAACCATGCAGGGCAGACGCTTATCTAATCAGCACTTATTATATCCCCCGACCAAGAGAAGGTTTACAGGGGGATACCATTCCGCCCTTTGCTGATAGATAAAGTCTGCGAAAACTCTGCTAGGCTGCGGGTATGAGAAGGAACCGGACGAGTTCCTAATTGATAATGTTGATATTATCTTAGACCGCAAAGCTATACCTCTAAATACACTTTTACCGTAGAGCCGCTATGGCCGCTAGACTGCATGCACGTGCTACGCACTCTGTACGCTATTTGCGTACAGAGTCCTGCACGTGGTACGCACTTGGCGTACACACGCCGCGCTGAGTGTACGGAGTACACACAGCGAGTGCACACACATTTGATAACCTTTAAACCTTGTTAATAATACAATGTAATGATATGCTTACACTTTAAACCCTTAACAGTAAAGTACTGTAATGATGTAATACCTTTAATCCTTAAGTAGCGCTGGCGATACAAAGTACTCGCAGTGCGTACACCTTATCAATGCTATACACCTTATACAGATAAATCTACTTTAAAAGCCCATACAGGAAAGTGAAAACACAACACTGATTTGTAGTTGCAACCACATGGTTCTAAGGACTCAGTAGATTACTTCCAAAAGGTAAAAACAATACAAATCATACACTACAGGCTAACAAGTAAATCTAAACAGAATAATGGCTACAGAGAATATACATACGTGAGAATGTTCGCAAGCGCAACCCGGCTCGGTCCTCCGCTGGTCATACAGATAGCGTTTAGAGTCTTCTCACCGTCCAGGCAACAATGGTCTTTTTATACACAACATGCATACACAATACAATGGTCACTGTAATCTCATTGTCCATTGGACACAGGGATGTGTCTCTACATTACAGAAAAGGCATAGGTGGATTTGAATAGGTGGGCGATGTCTTTCCCCAACTGCTCTTGTGGGTGGTATCCTCTGGATTCCCGCCGCATATATAAAATACAATAAATACAGTTAATGTTCATATTCTACTTTTGTACATAACTTTACGCAGGAACAATCGATCTTTCTCTAACTAACACCGGAATGTTACCCTCAAAATACCCTACAGCTGGATACTAGACATCACCTTCCAACCTTTATCTGACCCTTCCTATCATGCAAAGGCGAATCTCTCTGTCCAGGAACTGTTTAAACTATCAATACTCGCTGACATGGTCAAGGGGAACTATATCTAAAATGTACGCTATATGGGTTAAATATGTAATGTTCTAATAACACGCTACACGCTCACAAACTCCGCCGTAAATACCCATATCACGCGCATGATCGCCGGAGCGATGCTACGCAAATTGCGGATATGTGCACGCACGGAGGACTGAGTGCACGAGCAGCGGGCATGTGCATGGGGTTAGTACAAGGCATATGTTTTTCGACTTTGACAGATACACCTGGGGATTATACACCCTATATTATTATTATTACTATCATTCATTTATATGGCGCCACAAGGGTTCCGCAGCGCCCAATTACAGAGTACATAAATAATCAAACCGGAAAACAGCAACTTACAGCTGATGACAGTATAGGACAAGTACAGGGTAAATAAACATAGTTACATCAGCAGATGACACTGGAATAAGTATGAGGTGGCAGAATACTGCTGGATGTGGTACAGTTGAAGATTATTTAAGTAAGACAAAGGATAAGCACATAAGGGAAGAGGGCCCTGCTCGTGAGAGCTTACAATCTAAAGGGGAGGGGTAGACAGACATGGGTGTCAAAGTCAGAAAAATATCACGCTACACACTGCCATATTTGCACCTCATGCGTGTCCCCGCTGCGCGTGCCCACGCTCTCCCGTGCGTACGCATACCCGCTGGTGCGTGCAGCCGCAGGCGCACGGTATGCGCATTTACGGTAGATTTTATGTGCGTCTAGCGGGCGACTCGATCGTTACATATTTTAACCATATAATGTATTTTGTAGATTATGGTCCCTTTGATAGAATCTGAAAGTTTAGTTAATGTAGCATGTTCATGAACAAAGAGATCCCTCTTTGTTTGATACGAAGGGTCAGACAGAGGTTATACAGTGGAGTTTAGTATCCATCGGAAGAGTATTTAATTAGCAATATTCCGGTGTTGGTTTGAAGCAGATTAATCGCTCGTGCGAATAGTTATGGACATAAGCAGTTTATGGACTTTTACTATTATTTGCACTTTATTATCCATGCGGCGGGAAACCTAGTTTCCCACCCACCTGAGCAGTTGGAAATAGTCACAGCCCACCTGTATGAATCAACCTATGACCTTTTGTTATAATGCGAAGACGAATTCCTGTGTCCAATGAACAATGAGATTGTAGGGACCATTGTATTGTATTATGTGTAGGGTATAAAAGGACAAGCCACTCTGGGCCAGCTCTCTATTCTCTTCAACGGTTCTCATTGCTGATAATCGGGAGCTGGATATCCAGAGGCGCATGCGATTGTTTCCCTTGAGCGTAAGTTTCTCCGCAATCATATTGTCTTTATTGTTATTGTGAGCCATATCTCTCTCTCTCTCTCTCTCTCTCTTCTCCCCTTTTCTCTCTCTTTTCCTCTTAAATTGTTATTGTACTGTTATTGTATTTCATGTGTAGTTATCTGGTTAGTTAGTCTATGTTATATTGGTAGTGTATGACTTGTATTGTATTATTCTTTTGCAAATAGAATGTTCATATAAGGTGTTAGAACCTAAGATCGGTATCTGTGTATTACTTATATTTCTAAGTATTCTCTGAGCGTCGGAGACGCTCGTACAGCTTTTAAGTTAATAAGGTTACACTGTGTTACATTTATACCCTATCACTACACCAAGGTTTATTGTATAGATACATTGTTTATGGTATAGTTATAAAGGTTTAACATTGTGAGCATCAGCGCCGCTTGTGATCTCCTCGTGGTCCCAAGCGTCCGCTACGCTAATAGCGTATCATTATGTTAGTCGGCAGCCAATAGCGTGCCCGCCTGTGATCTCTTGGCCGTGAGCGAACGTGACGCTTGAGCGTCTCGACTACGGCTAAGCGATTGTTACGCAACGTGCGTACCCTTACGGTATTCCATACGCCAATAGCGTACTGTGTTCTTTGACCTCTTAAAGGGTTTTAAGTAAGATAAATATTTAGCTTTATCAATTGGCGGCTCGTCCGTCCTTCACATATCTGTACTAGGTAATTTCAGCAGACATTATCCATCAGCAAAGGGCGGGAGATCATATTCCTCGTAGTGCTGCCTGGATAAGCGTCTGCTTCGCTTAGTAAAGGGTGCTGAAGGAATCCGGAACCGGAGGTAAGAACAACACAATAGTGTCTTTTAAAACTGTTTATTTCTGTCTTGCGTACGCACGCACGCATATATCTGCATTTCTTTTCATTCGTGTATTTTCATATCACTCTCCTGTTTGCCATTTTATAATTGATAAACGTGCTAAGAGAGATTTGTCGCTATTCACAGTTAAAAAAGTAAAAGTAATACATTAAGGGGTAAATTGTAAAGCACGCACACAGCTCTGCCTAAGGATACAAGGAGAGACCGGTGTGGTGCTCGGTAGATGATCGAGGATCACCTACATTGATAAACGTGTTAATTGTGTTACGGTGGATATCTGCCTTGCGTACACGTGTCTCTAACAAAAGGCTGAGACCCGCGTGCGAAACCCAAAGGCCGATGCACGCAGCGTATATTACGCAACGGAGCGTCTGGGTACGCCCACATAACAAATCACACGATAGTGTTATTTTAAACAGGCGAAAAGGTGGCAACGCGATAAATAGCGCAAATCGATTTTAGTGTCCGAAATTTAAGCTAATAGATCCTTCTCCAATTTACGACTCATCTGGTCTAAAGGGAAGAAATTTCTGCGCAGAAATAGAAAGAAATAGAAACAAAAGTAAAGTGTACATGTGGTGAGTGAGTGTTTGCATATATAAGTTTCTACAATTTTTGGGATTGAACCACAGGAAATCATCGAGTTCTCGTGAAGTACATACATGTAAGTGACATACATGGTGGCTTGGGAGGCTTTCCTTGTTAAACATATAAAGAGCATTAGTGTGTAGCAGACCAGGAGGTCATACTGTAGCAGACCAGGAGGTCTTATAACAGACCAGGAGGTCTAGGTACAGCAGACAAAGAAGTCCGCTATAGAGACAAGTAGCCCAACACCAGGAAGGGTTGGTGCGGAACCCATATAGGCCATAAAGCTCAGGCTGAAGGAATTCGCAGCTGCTGAATGTCGATTCCGTTGGTCGCTCCGTACATAAGATTAGTTGCTTATGTGCTGAACGATTGTACCGCACGTAATTGTGTGCATTAGTTAGTAATCTGACCCAGTACCATTTGCGTACGGAAGGGGTCATAAACGCTATTTGTACATTCTAACGTGATTTATGTAATTTTTTATTTTTTAAGGGAAGTTCGCTGGTCACTCAGGAATTATCCAACAACCAACAGTTACTGGAAAGGGTTAATGCTCTTCAGATCACACTCGCATGTTCCAGTAAACAAAGGTTCATAGGGGCCCTGGGTCGAGTACGCCAGCGCTAAAACAGTGTGTGGGCGTATTGGTCGGCGTGGGCGAGTGAGTGGGGTACTCGGTAAACTACCACCGTCAACCTATCTTGAACATCTTGGTTTTTGTAAGGGTTCGCTGAAGACCCTGATATAAAGGTCAGAGGTAGTGCAAGCAACACCTGCAAGCTATGGGGGCCAGTTGTTCAGGTAGGGGGCGATCAACCTCGGTTCGGGTTGATTTAGTAAACCGACCAATCGGGTCGGCAAGGTATGTAATGTGTGAAAAATACGGTTCACACACAGAGGTTTTATGTGATGAATGGGAAAGAATGACTGTACATGACGGGGAGAAGTTCCCAAGAGTAGGCAGCTTTAGCCCAGATGTGTTACTGAATCTAAGGAGAAGGGTAGGTCTTATTAAATCAGCAAAGAGATGGATCAAACATTATGATTGTTTAAAACTGTGGCAACAGGAAAGTGAAATGCAAAGAGAGTTAACTGACATATCTGACTCTCATCTTGGGAGGAGAGACATGGCAATGGAGAGGATTATGGTTGCGGAGAAAGGCACAAGGTTGTACAATAAAAATGCACTTAGCAACTGTATTATAGATGATAAGAATAATTGTAATAAACATAACCATGATAATTGTAATACTGTTAAATGTACAACTATTAACCTATGCAAGTTGCACCCCATGTTAAACTTCCCTCAGGAATACAAGCAAGAAAGTGAGCCCAGCACGATGTCGGCACCTCTTCCAGCAGCCATCACACAAGACATCCAGGTGGACGCGACCAAATCAGTAAAGGCAATAATCAAACCCCCTAACGGAGGGTCAGGTGAGGTCGTGTCCACAGGTACGTACAATGTTTTATACCACACACAAACAAATGTACCCCATATTGTAAGACCAAAACAAGGTGATGTAATCGAGTTTAGTCCTGTCAGGGTGATCACAGTCCCCAATGGGAAGACTGACGATCAGGGAATCATTCCCGTCAAGGACAGTGCAATGCGCTGTCCCTGGTCCCGGACCGAATTGAGATCAATTATGTCTGAATTCCCTGATCCTAGGGAAGATCTAGTTACATGTCAAAGATTTATTAAAGAACTAGGAAACTCCACAGAACCCACCAACAAAGAGTGGCGGACAGTGTTGAGGGCATGTTTGCCCTCCAGTGTTGACCCTGCGAAATTTATTGCGCATTGTAAATTAGACACGGAGGTACCTTGTACGGAGGAATACAATCAGGAATGTATTAAGCAGATCAACCAACAGTTAGAAGTATATTTCCCAGCCATTGTCGAGTGGAACAAAATCTTCTCCATAAGACAAAACGAAGGGGAAAGTACTTCTAATTATTTCCACCGGGCATTACAGGACATGACTAGGTATACGGGTATAGAAAACATCGAAACAAGTGCACCGCACAGAGAAGTAGCAGTATCTGTGCTAATGGATGGTTTAAAGGAAGTGTTGAGAGCAAGGATACAGATCACCAATCCATACTGGAGAGATAAATCAGTAACTGCATTAAGGGACTCTGCTGTTGGGCATGAGCAAAACAGCATCAAGCACGGGGAAACAAAGAAGCCTCAGATCCCTGTGGGTAAGTCAAAGGTGAAAAGGTGTTATAATTGCCAGAAGGAAGGTCATTTTGCAAGAGATTGTAGACCAAGAAGTAGACCAAATTCATATAAACCCCCTAGACAAAGATGTGAGCAGAGTTATGACACACCAAATTATAATCAGGGATCATATAGGAAGAATTTTGGGCCACACCCATAATATGTAGTCAGGAAAGATGGACAGGAGGACTGAGGCGGCACCTGAGCTTTGAAAATCATAAGATCGGAAGCAGTTGTCGATCCCCAGTTCCCTTTTATTGTTTTCTCCACTTCCCATCCCATCTCCCTCAATTATTTCTTTCCCCCTTCTCATTCTTCTCCATTTCCTCCTATAAGATGGACTTGCCCCAAGAGACTGTGATCCGGATTTTTCTGTTGACCATGATGTTGACCAGAGCAGTCTGTTCCGGCGAGAGTACCATGGAGGTCGAGAGAGGTTCTGGAATGGGTTCTGATGACAGAGATGGAGGCGTAGATTTCCAAGAACAACATAATCACAGAGTAAAGGCGAGTATCAGAAAACGATCTGGTAGCATTGACAATAGAAGAAATTGTGAAGGATTGTTAGCTGAGGAGAACTGTATCTGTAGGCTCTGTGACAGTGTAGTTGAGGATGGGTGTATCAAGAAATGCCAATCCAGTTTTAATATCCACATGGACCGGCATCCATTGAGTGACTATCACTCCTTAGTGGGTAAAGTGTTAAATCAGACAGATTGTTGGGTATGCTCTCAAGTACCTCAAGGCCATAGTAAATCAGGCTTAGTACCATTCCCTTTAACGGTAGGGGAGGTACTTGAGCTAAGTGGTGGGAGGCCGGTGGACAGGAGGTTTAATATCTCCAGTCCTCCTAGTTTGAAGCTCCACCAATATCATGTGGATAGGTCCCTAGTATGTTTTAACATTTCCAATCCCCGAAAGCCGGGAAATTGGGAAGTGTCATGGAATAACCAAACCATGACCTTTTCATACAGAGCCGATAGAATGCCAACAGATACAGAACTTATACGCCACATAGCTGGTAGTGGAAAATATTTCCGATATAGGTATACCCTAGGAAGTAGGTCCATGAGAGTTGGAGAGGTATCACCAGGATACTGTGCACATATCATACAAACTGATACGTGTAGTAAACAGATGGGAGAACTAGGGTTAGGAAATTTCATATGGAAAATGTGTAATATGGTTATGTCCTACTCCGTCCCATATGTTCTCCCCGATGATGCATATTTCATATGCGGGAGGAAGGCGTATAAGTGGCTTGCCCCAAACTCTGAAGGATTGTGTTATATTGGAAAAGTACTGCCTGAGGTAATGACTGTATCACATACCAAAATGAAAGATATACACCGTGGTGCCCAAGCTCCTTATACTCACACTCATTACGAGCACGTCGTTAAAAGGCAACTGACAGAGAGAACAGAGCATCCGGCCTCTGACCTGATCAGTGAATCCACCGGGATTCAATTCCTAATCGCGTTAGATATCACTCGCACCGCCAGAGGAGTGATAAATTATAAATATATATCAGCGCTTGCAAATTTATTAGACAATATCACAGAAATGTATGACAACACTTTTAGATATACCGGAAGAGAGCTCCAAGCTTATAAAACAGAACTGGTTCAGCATAGGATGGTTCTTAATTATCTCACGGCAGTGACAGGTGGATATTGTGTCACACTGGCAACGCAGTACGGCGTAAAATGCTGCACTTATATTACGAATAGCACCGAGGACCCGGTCGAGGTCATAGACCAAAAGATGGACGATATTCTCCAATTAAAGTGGGAATTTCGCAGGAGACACAATCTCACCCTTGCTGCTGTGGGTAATGAGCTGACTGGTTGGGTGTCATGGTTGAACCCGCGAAATTGGTTCTCTGGTTTAGGAGAATGGGCTCAAGGAGTCATAATGGATGTAGGAAAGTTTCTTCTATGTATCTTGGGTGTTGTCATATCGATTGGCTTGATATTTAGATGCGGTCAGGCTTTAACAAAGTGCAAACGGAGTACCAGGGTAATGAGTCTAAGGAGTGAGGAAATTGTAATTCCAATGGATTTGATCTATGACCCAACGATAGAGACAATGATGTGATGAAAATGTGATTCTACGGTCCGTTTCTTTCACCTGTTTCTCCTTTTCTCCAAGATAAAAAGACCCGCTTGGAAGAGGAATTTGATGACCTTATATACAGACAACAGATGGATTAAAGAAGAAGTTTGACAACCTTGTACACAAACAACAGATGGACTATGCCATAGACCCCCAGTTTCCCTAGAAATTTTAAATTTACGCTAGCCCAACTTTTTTTGTAAGTCTATGGACATTGACAAGGCTTTTTGCATACCGTTAATAGCAAAAGCCCAAAGGAGACTTCAAACAAGACATCAGACAAGACTTCAGACAAGACTTAAACCAATAAATGCATATTAACCTCACATAGAATACCACTGCATTTACCATAATTGTTTCTTATCTTCATCTCTACAACCTTCAGGTAATGACACACATAGTCGATAGGGAATACAGGCACAAATATCAGCATTCACATATTCCCCCCCATTCATGTATCATCAACTAAAATGTGCTCCCCCATTTTGTTGCAACTAAAAGCCGAAACGAGCTCGGTAAAGTTTGACAGCCCATCCACAGACCCGTACCAGGGGATAAGAAGGAATTCAAATGTATACTTCGCAATACCTCGAAGCTTGATTTACAACACGTACGGCACGATGATACATGACCCCCCAAACATGGATTCATACACACATGCTTCTGCTATCTCACTAGGTCATACCCTTCTCACACATTCTTCTCTCCTCCCCTACCCAACCATGGAAATGTATTTACACATGACATATATTTTTCTCTTTTTGAAATGTTTTAGGAAGTGGCAGTTATTGGTGACTGCCAAAGGGTGGACTGTCAAAGTCAGAAAAATATCACGCTACACACTGCCATATTTGCACCTCATGCGTGTCCCTGCTGCGCGTGCCCACGTTCTCCCGTGCGTACGCATACCCGCTGGTGCGTGCACCCGCAGGCGCACGGTATGCGCATTTACGGTAGATTTTGTGTGCGTCTAGCGGGCGACTCGATCGTTACATATTTTAACCATATAATGTATTTTGTAGATTATGGTCCCTTTGATAGAATCTGAAAGTTTAGTTAATGTAGCATGTTCATGAACAAAGAGATCCCTCTTTGTTTGATACGAAGGGTCAGACAGAGGTTATACAGTGGAGTTTAGTATCCATCGGAAGAGTATTTAATTAGCAATATTCCGTTGTTGGTTTGAAGCAGATTAATCGCTCGTGCGAATAGTTATGGACATAAGCAGTTTATGGACTTTTACTATTATTTGCACTTTATTATCCATGCGGCGGGAAACCTAGTTTCCCACCCACCTGAGCAGTTGGAAATAGTCACAGCCCACCTGTATGAATCAACCTATGACCTTTTGTTATAATGCGAAGACGAATTCCTGTGTCCAATGAACAATGAGATTGTAGGGACCATTGTATTGTATTATGTGTAGGGTATAAAAGGACAAGCCACTCTGGGCCAGCTCTCTATTCTCTTCAACGGTTCTCATTGCTGATAATCGGGAGCTGGATATCCAGAGGCGCATGCGATTGTTTCCCTTGAGCGTAAGTTTCTCCGCAATCATATTGTCTTTATTGTTATTGTGAGCCATATCTCTCTCTCTCTCTCTCTCTCTTCTCCCCTTTTCTCTCTATTTTCCTCTTAAATTGTTATTGTACTGTTATTGTATTTTATGTGTAGTTATCTGGTTAGTTAGTCTATGTTATATTGGTAGTGTATGACTTGTATTGTATTATTCTTTTGCAAATAGAACGTTCATATAAGGTGTTAGAACCTAAGATCGGTATCTGTGTATTACTTATATTTCTAAGTATTCTCTGAGCGTCGGAGACGCTCGTACAGCTTTTAAGTTAATAAGGTTACACTGTGTTACATTTATACCCTATCACTACACCAAGGTTTATTGCATAGATACATTGTTTATGGTATAGTTATAAAGGTTTAACATTGTGAGCATCAGCGCCGCTTGTGATCTCCTCGTGGTCCCAAGCGTCCGCTACGCTAATAGCGTATCATTACGTTAGTCGACAGCCAATAGCGTGCCCGTCTGTGATCTCTTGGCCGCGAGCGAACGTGACGCTTGAGCGTCTCGACTACGGCTAAGCGATTGTTACGCAACGTGCGTACCCTTACGGTATTCCATACGTCAATAGCGTACTGTGTTCTTTGGCCTCTTAAAGGGTTTTAAGTAAGATAAATATTTAGCTTTATCATGGGTGACACAGATGGGGTACATAGAGAACGTGGAACAGAGGGTTAGGATGAGATTTGGCTGGGTTTGGTGAAGAAGTGGACCCCCAGAAGGCACAAGTCAATACTTAACATTGCAACATTTTACTGGGCTATGCAGGAGAAAAAAAATAAAAGAAAAAATAAAAGAATCGATAAATAATTTCAAAAAGTTCAATGGAAGCTGAAATAATGGACAACTACCTTATGGAAGCCAGATACAGTATACCAAACAGTACTTAGCAGAGTTAGGAATGAGTGCTTATGAAATACAGTAACATTTTGTCATAATATTTCAGAAACTGCATGGCTGGTCTCTTGCACTCTTTTGCTCTAATACACCACCTGCTTTAGGATTTATATTCAAAAACATTATGTCTCCATAATCCCAAAAACGTCAGTCTTCTTGGAAAGTGGTTTGTTCCTTTGTAAGGGAAAGAGAACAAACGTTTTCAAACAACGGTTTCTCAATTTCTTTTTCCTCTGGGAAGGGATTGTGGATTCGCAGGAATATCTGAGCATTTCTGTAATCAGAAAGCAGCGACTACCTACAAATGTTTACGAATAATTCCAGTGATTTTGTCATTTTCTTCCAGTGATTTGGACCAATAATACCATTGATTAGAACGAATAATTCCAGTGATTTTGTCATTTTCTTCCAGTGATTTGGACCAATAATACCATTGATTAGAACGAATAATTCTAGTGATTTTGTCATTTTCTTCCAGTGATTTGGACCAATAATACCATTGATTAGAACAAATAATTCCTGTGATATTGAGGTGTTTGTGTCGCTTAGCTTAGCCGTCCAGCGACCACAGTGCACCTCTTTTTCTCTTTTCTTTGCATCATGTGCTGTTTGGGGCCAATTTTATTAAGTGCTATCCTGTCTGACACTGCAGTGCCACTCCTAGATGGGCCAGGTGTTTGTGCCGCCCTCTTGGGTCGCTTTGCTTAGTCATCCAGCGACCTTGGTGCAAATTTTAGGACTAAAAATAGTATTGTGAGGTGTTCAGTGTTCAGAATAGACTGGAAATGAGTGGAAATTGTGGTTATTGAGGTTAATAATACTATAGGATCAACATTACCCCCAAATTCTATGATTTAAGCTGTTTTTGAGGGGTTTTTGAAAAAAAAACACCCAAATCCAAAACACACCTGAATCTGACAAAAAAAATTCAGGGAGGTTTTGCCAAAACGCGTCCGAATCCAAAACACGGCCACGGAACCGAATCCAAAACCCGAAAAATTTCCGGTGCACATCTCTAATATAGATAGATAGATAGATAGATAGATAGATAGATAGATAGATAGATCTCACATACATACTATATGTCATAAATTATATATGGCAGTACGGATGGTGTCAGGGCCGCCATCAGGGGGGTGCTGGGGGCACATCTGTCCCGGGCCCAGCCTCTCTGACAGAGAGAGGAGGGCCCAGGATGCTCATGCAGCCATCTGCCCGCCCGCCGCCGTCCGCGATCGTCCCCACTGTTCTGCCGCTGTCCAGCAGCTGTATTGAAAAACGTCCCTCACAAAATGGCCGCCGCCACAGAGGAGATAGTTATTTAAGATACTAGAGGAGCCCTCTAGTATCTTGAATAACTGTCACCTCTGAGGCGCCGGCCATTTTGGGAGGGACGTTTTCAATACAGCTGCAGGGGGACGGAGGAGAGCAGCAGAACAGCGGGGATGGAGGCGGGCAGGCAGCGGCATCAGCATCCTGGGCCCTCCCGACAGCGGCACATGTATGTATGTATGTATGTAGGTATGTATGTATGTATGCATGTGTGTGTATATAATACACACACACACACACACACACACACACACACACACACACACACACACACACACTCACTCATTCATTCATTCATTCTTTCATTCATGAACTGGTGCAATTCTAAAGCTGACTCCTCCACAGTGGAGGGGGGGGGCCTGCCTATTTTGTCAGTCCCGGGCCCCGCAATTTCTGATGGCAGCCCTGGATAGTGTAATAGTTAGCATTACTGCCTCACAGCAATGAGGTCATGGGTTCATTTCCCATTATGGCTCTGTGTGAAGTTTGTATATTCTCCCTGTGCTTGCGTGGGTTTCCTCCGGGTACTCCGGTTTCCTCCCACAATCCAAAACCTGGTAGGTTACTTGGCTCCCAATTAATAATTAACTAGGGTGGCACTCAAAATCCTGGATGTCGGCATACCGGTGCCGGGATTCCGACAACTCTTTTCCCTCTTGGGGTGTCCATGCCACCCCTGAAGAGAGAATAAATAGCGTGGTGTGCATAGCTCTTTTGCGCTCACCCCGCCGCCAGAATTCAGGCGGTTGGGATCCCAGCGCCGGTATGGTGAGGACCGCCGGGATCCCGACCGGGTGTGGTTCATTAGATCGACATGAGTTAGGTCGACATACATTGGGTCGACCACGTTTGGTTGACATGCATGAGGTCGACATGGTCATTAGGTCAACATGTGCTAGGTCGACATGGAATAAGGTCGACATGAGGTTTTTTTACTTTTTTTGGTGTCGTTTTCATCAAAAAGTGACGGGGAACCCCAATTAGTGCACCGTGTCCCCTCGCACCTTTTTGTTAAAACTTTTTCATGCACGAAAGAGCGCTCCTTTCATCTCTTTTTGTATAGAATACCGATCTCCTGAGGATTCCAAGATTAGAAAGAAGCAGCGGATTGGAAATATTTATATTGTGATTCTCATGCTCTACAATTTGGGACTGTTCAGTGACGCTTTCTTTTGAAACAGATTTAGGGCCTAATTCAGACCTGATCACTAGGCAGCGTTTTCTCACAGCCTGCGATCAGATCTGAACTGCACATGCGTATGCACTGCAATGCGCAGGTTCATCAGACCGCAGCAACGGGGATCACCGGGCAGCGACAGGATGGTGCGAAAAAGCGATCGCATGGGAGATCGCATGGAGATTGACAGGAAGAGGGCATTTGTGGGTGGCAACTGACCGTTCTCTGGGAGTGTTTGGAAAAATGCAGGCGTATCCAAGCTTCTGCAGGGAGGGTCCCTGACGTCAATTCCGGTCCCGGACAGGCTGATGTGAGTTAGTCCTGGGCTGCGCAGAGACTGCACAAAATCAGTTTGTGCAGCTCTGCTATAAATGCATTCGCACACTTGCACAGCGAAAATACACTCCGCCTGTAGGCGGCGACTATCTGATCGCAGCGCTGCAAAGATCGCTGCCCAGAAATCAGGTCTGAATTACCCCCTTACAGGCCCTACACACTGGGCGATATCAGTCAAAGATATGAACGATCTCATTAATTAATGAACGAGATACCGTTCATATCTTTGAGTGTGGAGGCTCCAGCGATGAATGATGCGCGGCCCCGCGCTCGTTCACCGCTGGTGTCCCGTCGATCTCGTCCATATTTTCCTGCACTTCTATGGAGCCGGGTGACGGGGGAAGTGAAGAAACTTCACTCCCCTCCCCCATCACCGGGTTGCCCGTCGCTCGTATCCACTGCCGGGCAGCTCGGCGGCGGTTCGACAAATGTGTAGGGCCCTTATGTCTTTTAGATTGGTGGCTCTGCACACAGGTGTGCTGAGCGGATAATAAAAGCGCACTGTGCCTTTATTTTTAATCTCTCTCTCTCTCTCTCTCTCTCTCTATATATATATATATATATATATATATATAAAATATATGCTGCTATTATTTCTTGTAAGCAGGCATATGAACCAAAGGGACACTATATAATTATGGTATCTACAGTACTGACTGTCACACAACTCGTGTGACTCAAGCAGGATAGTTGGCGGACCCCGATTTGGCTGCTGCGGCTGCTTGTTTGTACAGACAGGCTGGACGGGGCTGAAGGCGGATGACTGACAGTAAAGTCTTATGTGGGGCTGCTGCACATACGCGGCAGCCGGATGGCATGGGGGATGGCGGGTAGCCACTGAGGGGACGACCGGACCAGCCAAATGGGATCTGATATGGCGTCCCAGTGTGCCAAACCACCCCTGAATATGTGTCTGCTCTTTGAGTGACAAAGCAAACACTCAGCAGACAAAGCATTTACCCAGATATTGCTGGAGGCGTCTTTATCATGTCATCAGAAGGGGGGCCTCGGACAGAAGCCGAGGGGTCAGAGCACACTGTTGCAGTGGCAGTACCAGAAATTGGCAGGACAGAGAGGTCCGGGGGCCACCGTGCACTTGGGCTACATGGGCGACTCCGGCCCTGCGGTTTTCAAGTGATCTCCAATAGGCCGCCCACTGTTGGCCAGATATGTGGCCAGGACTGGAGGAAGGCGGGGGGAGGGGGTGGAGGGAGAACTGGCTGGCACAGCACTGGGACCACCCGAACTGACCATACAGGTAACAGAGGCTGCAGCCGAGGCCTGGAGCGGAGAAGCGGTGAAGGGGGCGTGGCTAGCACAGAGTATCACTCCCATATAGCAGCAGCAACAGGCATCAGGGGAAAAGGTTTTTTTTTCCCAGCAGCAAGGTTTGGGCTCCGTCAGGTACTAAGCAACCTCTGCTGCAGAGCAGGGTGCTGGGGGGGATTAAAGTGACCTCCAATCCAGCACCCGAGTTATGTGACCCCTTAGCCCACCCCTAGTTGCGGCCCTGGGTCACACAGCAATGTTGGCCTGGGGTCAGGAGGATGAGAAAGTGAAGAAAAATAAAATATGTAAGGATATGAGTGGACTTTACAGTGGGGATGTAATTGGATGGGAAAGTTTATGAAAGTTATGTGGACGGTTCTGAAATTTGATAAGCTGCCTGGTGGGGTGAGTTTTCAGGGAATTCTTGATGGTTTGGAGACTAGAGGAGAGTCTTATTGTGCGTGGGTGGGCATTCCACAGAGTGGGTGCATCTCGAATAAAGACCTGCAATCATGGATGGGAGAGAATATTGAGTGTGGATGAGAGACGTACATTTTGTGAAGAGTGAAGAGGTCGGGTTGGGAGATATTTTGAGATAAGCGAAGAGATGTACGTTGGTGAACGGCCGATATATCAGCCAATGTGTACAAACCTTAAGACTTTGTGGACCATTTGTGGCACAATATAAATAAAGCATAATAGTAATAATAAAAAAATCTGTATAAATAGGCATATTTGTGCAAAATGAAATGTAACAAAGGGTATATAGCTCACCAGTTTATAAATTATCTACACTGTGCTGCCCCGAGTTCATTAGTCCATTATTCCCATAGCTGGCAGCTGAGCAGAACCAAGGCTAGTAAATACTGTATCTGACCTTACTTTAAAGAAAATAGCAGAAAGGTATGTACAAGACAAATTAAAGAATATTAAAAATCCTTTGATGTATCACTATATGAACTTTATTGGCCCGTTTTATATTGGTGCAATTTATGAGCAATAAATCACAGTTCAAAGTAGGCATATTGACCAGTTTGAGGTAAAACCAACACCATCGCCTTGTTTTCTGTAGACGAAAGCAAAACATTTCCCTTTTATGGCAAAAACTATATGAGATGTTTACAGTCCAATGCGTGTTTCAGGATAATTATATACAAATGTCTAAATAAGAGCAAAAACATCCAGACAAATAAATAAATAAATACAGGAAGTGTGAACATATGTCATATGAGCAACACAGGCTTAATTCACCAGGATACAAGAGCTCCCTCTCCATCTGTCTAGTAAACACAGGAAAGTGCAATTATGCAGATGTGTGGAAAGTAAGGATTGTCCTTGGCGAACCAGACAGCCCCACATTCAGCTGGAGTAACAGAACAAACACCATTTTTTTCAAAACAACTGCCTGGGTTGTATAATACCATAAAACAATAATATTCCTCTATAAAAGCAATTATATTTTATGAGCCTATAAGCCTATCTCAAAGTGGCTAAGAAAGATGCCATGGGGGAATGGTGTACGTGGAAAAAAGGTTGTGTAGTGTAGTCATAGCAACCAATTTGTAAATTATATCAGAGAAAAGACAGCTACAACCTTAGGAGTCTATGTACTAAACCTTGCAGAGAGATAAAGTGGACAGAGATATAGTACCAGCCAATCAGCTTCTACCTGTCATGTTACAGGCTGTGCTTGAAAAATGACAGGAGCTGGTTGGTTGGTACTTTATCTCTCTGTGCCGTCTATTTACTAAGCCTAAGATGGAGATTGATAAAGTACCAACCAATCAGTTCCCAACTGCCATTTTGCAAACCCAGCCTGTGACACGGCAGTTAGGAGCTGATTGGCTGGTACTTTATCTCCATTCACTTTATCTCCATTCAAGGCTTAGTAAATAGACCTATAAGGCTGGGTACACACTTGCCGATGTCAGTTACATCATGCAAGATCCCCTGCAAACAATATAGTTCATAGAATCCTTCAAAAGTAGACTCAAGACTTTTCTGTTTACTCAAGCATTTCCATAATGTCCCTTTTAGTATCTTCATGCTTCTGTATTTTATGAAAATGTACTTCATTATTTTCTGTACTATATTATGCTATGTATCTGTTAAGCGCCTTGAGTCCTATTGGAGAAAGAGCGCTATATAAATAAAATTATTATTATTATGAATTATTATACACAATGAGCAATATCGTTGGGTCTCGTCAGTGACGGCATGCACCCACATCCAGGTGCATGACGTCTTGTACAATATCTTTAGATTTCAAGTTGAAAACGAAAGATATTGTACCTCATTAATGACCCGCGTGAGCACGCATCGTTAACGATATAGGGTATACACACTAGAGATGTGCACTTGAAATTTTTCGGGTTTTGTGTTTTGGTTTTGGGTTCGGTTCCGCGGCCGTGTTTTGGGTTCGACCGCGTTTTGGCAAAACCTCACCGAATTTTTTTTGTCGGATTCGGGTGTGTTTTGGATTCGGGTGTTTTTTTCAAAAAACACTAAAAAACAGCTTAAATCATAGAATTTGGGGTTCATTTTGATCCCAAAGTATTATTAACCTCAAAAACCATAATTTCCACTCATTTTCAGTCTATTCTGAACACCTCACACCTCACAATATTATTTTTAGTCCTAAAATTTGCACCGAGGTCGCTGGATGACTAAGCTAAGCGACCCTAGTGGCCGACACAAACACCTGGCCCATCTAGGAGTGGCACTGCAGTGTCACGCAGGATGGCCCTTCCAAAAAACACTCCCCAAACAGCACATGACGCAAAGAAAAAAAGAGGCGCAATGAGGTAGCTGTGTGAGTAAGCTAAGCGACCCTAGTGGCCGACACAAACACCTGGCCCATCTAGGAGTGGCACTGCAGTGTCACGCAGGATGGCCCTTCCAAAAAACACTCCCCAAACAGCACATGACGCAAAGAAAAAAAGAGGCGCAATGAGGTAGCTGTGTGAGTAAGCTAAGCGACCCTAGTGGCCGACACAAACACCTGGCCCATCTAGGAGTGGCACTGCAGTGTCACGCAGGATGGCCCTTCCAAAAAACACTCCCCAAACAGCACATGACGCAAAGAAAAAAAGAGGCGCAATAAGGTAGCTGTGTGAGTAAGCTAAGCGACCCTAGTGGCCGACACAAACACCTGGCCCATCTAGGAGTGGCACTGCAGTGTCACGCAGGATGGCCCTTCCAAAAAACACTCCCCAAACAGCACATGACGCAAAGAAAAATGAAAGAAAAAAAGAGGTGCAAGATGGAATTGTCCTTGGGCCCTCCCACCCACCCTTATGTTGTATAAACAGGACATGCACACTTTAACCAACCCATCATTTCAGTGACAGGGTCTGCCACACGACTGTGACTGAAATGACGGGTTGGTTTGGACCCCCACCGAAAAAGAAGCAATTAATCGCTCCTTGCACAAACTGGCTCTACAGAGGCAAGATGTCCACCTCATCATCATCCTCCGATATATCACCGGGTACATCCCGCTCCTCACAGATTATCAATTCGTCCCCACTGGAATCCACCATCTCAGCTCCCTGTGTACTTTGTGGAGGCAATTGCTGCTGGTCAATGTCTCCACGGAGGAATTGATTATAATTCATTTTAATGAACATCATCTTCTCCACATTTTCTGGAAGTAACCTCGTACGCCGATTGCTGACAAGGTGAGCGGCGGCACTAAACACTCTTTCGGAGTACACACTTGTGGGAGGGCAACTTAGGTAGAATAAAGCCAGTTTGTGCAAGGGCCTCCAAATTGCCTCTTTTTCCTGCCAGCATAAGTACGGACTGTCTGACGTGCCTACTTGGATGCGGTCACTCATATAATCCTCCACCATTCTTTCAATGGGGAGAGAATCATATGCAGTGCCAGTAGACGACATGTCCGTATCCGTAATCGTTGGCAGGTCCTTCAGTCCGGACCAGATGTCAGCATCAGCAGTCGCTCCAGACTGCCCTGCATCACCGCCAGCGGGTGGGCTCGGAATTCTGAGCCTTTTCCTCGCACCCCCAGTTGCGGGAGAATGTGAAGGAGGAGATGTTGACAGGTCGCGTTCCGCTTGACTTGACAATTTTCTCACCAGCAGGTCTTTCAACCCCAGCAGACTTGTGTCTGCCGGAAAGAGAGATCCAAGGTAGGTTTTAAATCTAGGATCGAGCACGGTGACCAAAATGTAGTGCTCTGATTTCAACAGATTGACCACCCGTGAATCCTTGTTAAGCGAATTAAGGGCTCCATCCACAAGTCCCACATGCCTAGCGGAATCGCTCTGTGTTAGCTCCTCCTTCAATGTCTCCAGCTTCTTCTGCAAAAGCCTGATGAGGGGAATGACCTGACTCAGGCTGGCAGTGTCTGAACTGACTTCACGTGTGGCAAGTTCAAAGGGCAGCAGAACCTTGCACAACGTTGAAATCATTCTCCACTGCGCTTGAGACAGGTGCATTCCACCTCCTATATCGTGCTCAATTGTATAGGCTTGAATGGCCTTTTGCTGCTCCTCCAACCTCTGAAGCATATATAGGGTTGAATTCCACCTCGTTACCACTTCTTGCTTCAGATGATGGCAGGGCAGGTTCAGGCGTTTTTGGTGGTGCTCCAGTCTTCTGTACGTGGTGCCTGTACGCCGAAAGTGTCCCACAATTCTTCTGGCCACCGACAGCATCTCTTGCACGCCCCTCTCGTTTTTTAAATAATTCTGCACCACCAAATTCAAGGTATGTGCAAAACATGGGACGTGCTGGAATTTGCCCATATTTAATGCACACACAATATTGCTGGCGTTGTCCGATGCCACAAATCCACAGGAGAGTCCAATTGGGGTAAGCCATTCCGCGATGATCTTCCTCAGTTGCCGTAAGAGGTTTTCAGCTGTGTGCGTATTCTGGAAACCGGTGATACAAAGCGTAGCCTGCCTAGGAAAGAGTTGGCGTTTGCGAGATGCTGCTACTTGTGCCGCCGCTGCTGTTCTTGCGGCGGGAGTCCATACATCTACCCAGTGGGCTGTCACAGTCATATAGTCCTGACCCTGCCCTGCTCCACTTGTCCACATGTCCGTGGTTAAGTGGACATTGGGTACAACTGCATTTTTTAGGACACTGGTGAGTCTTTTTCTGACGTCCGTGTACATTCTCGGTATCGCCTGCCTAGAGAAGTGGAACCTAGATGGTATTTGGTAACGGGGGCACACTACCTCAAGAAATTGTCTAGTTCCCTGTGAACTAACGGCGGATACCGGACGCACGTCTAACACCAACATAGTTGTCAAGGCCTCAGTTATCCGCTTTGCAACAGGATGACTGCTGTGATATTTCATCTTCCTCGCAAAGGACTGTTGGACAGTCAATTGCTTACTGGAAGTAGTACAAGTGGTCTTCCGAATTCCCCTCTGGGATGACCATCGACTCCCAGCAGCAACAACAGCAGCGCCAGCAGCAGTAGGCTTTACACGCAAGGATGCATCGGAGGAATCCCAGGCAGGAGAGGACTCGTCAGAATTGCCAGTGACATGGCCTGCAGGACTATTGGCATTCCTGGGGAAGGAGGAAATTGACACTGAGGGAGTTGGTGGGGTGGTTTGCGTGAGCTTGGTTACAAGAGGAAGGGATTTACTGGTCAGTGGACTGCTTCCGCTGTCGCCCAAAGTTTTTGAACTTGTCACTGACTTATGATGAATGCGCTGCAGGTGACGTATAAGGGAGGATGTTCCGAGGTGGTTAACGTCCTTACCCCTACTTATTACAGCTTGACAAAGGCAACACACGGCTTGACAAATGTTGTCCGCATTTCTGTTGAAATACTTCCACACCGAAGAGCTGATTTTTTTGGTATTTTCACCAGGCATGTCAATGGCCATATTCCTCCCACGGACAACAGGTGTCTCCCCGGGTGCCTGACTTAAACAAACCACCTCACCATCAGAATCCTCCTTGTCAATTTCCTCCCCAGCGCCAGCAACACCCATATCCTCCTCATCCTGGTGTACTTCAACACTGACATCTTCAATCTGACTATCAGTACCTGGACTGCGGGTGCTCCTTCCAGCACTTGCAGGGGGCGTGCAAATGGTGGAAGGCGCATGCTCTTCATGTCCAGTGTTGGGAAGGTCAGGCATCGCAACCGACACAATTGGACTCTCCTTGTGGATTTGGGATTTCGAAGAACGCACAGTTCTTTGCTGTGCTTTTGCCAGCTTGAGTCTTTTCATTTTTCTAGCGAGAGGCTGAGTGCTTCCATCCTCATGTGAAGCTGAACCACTAGCCATGAACATAGGCCAGGGCCTCAGCCGTTCCTTGCCACTCCGTGTGGTAAATGGCATATTGGCAAGTTTACGCTTCTCCTCCGACGATTTTATTTTAGATTTTTGAGTCCTTTTTTTACTGATATTTGGTGTTTTGGATTTTACATGCTCTGTACTATGACATTGGGCATCGGCCTTGGCAGACGACGTTGCTGGCATTTCATCGTCTCGGCCATGACTAGTGGCAGCAGCTTCAGCACGAGGTGGAAGTCGATCTTGATCTTTCCCTATTTTTGGAACCTCAACATTTTTGTTCTCCATATTTTAATAGGCACAACTAAAAGGCACCTCAGGTAAACAATGGAGATGGATGGATACTAGTATACTTATGGATGGACGAGCGACTGCCGACACAGAGGTAGCTACAGCCGTGGACTACCGTACTGTGTCTGCTGCTAATATAGACTGGATGATAATGAGATAAAATTAAAATATATATATATATCACACTAGTACTGCAGCTGGACAGGTATATATTATGTAATGACGGACCTGCTGGACACTGTCTGTCAGCACTGCAGACTCCTAAAGTAAGCTACTAGTATCAAGAAGATAGAAAGAAAAAAAAACCACGGGTAGGTGGTATACAATTATGGATGGACGAGCGACTGCCGACACAGAGGTAGCTACAGCCGTGGACTACCGTACTGTGTCTGCTGCTAATATAGACTGGATGATAATGAGATAAAATTAAAATATATATATATCACACTAGTACTGCAGCCGGACAGGTATATATTATGTAATGACGGACCTGCTGGACACTGTCTGTCAGCACTGCAGACTCCTAAAGTAAGCTACTAGTATCAAGAAGATAGAAAAAAAAAACCACGGGTAGGTGGTATACAATTATGGATGGACGAGCGACTGCTGACACAGAGGTAGCTACAGCCGTGGACTACCGTACTGTGTCTGCTGCTAATATAGACTGGATGATAATGAAATAAAATTAAAATATATATATATATCACACTAGTACTGCAGCCGGACAGGTATATATTATGTAATGACGGACCTGCTGGACACTGTCTGTCAGCACTGCAGACTCCTAAAGTAAGCTACTAGTATCAAGAAGATAGAAAAAAAAAAACCACGGGTAGGTGGTATACAATTATGGATGGACGAGCGACTGCCGACACAGAGGTAGCTACAGCCGTGGACTACCGTACTGTGTCTGCTGCTAATATAGACTGGATGATAATGAGATAAAATTAAAATATATATATATATCACACTAGTACTGCAGCCGGACAGGTATATATTATGTAATGACGGACCTGCTGGACACTGTCTGTCAGCACTGCAGACTCCTAAAGTAAGCTACTAGTATCAAGAAGATAGAAAAAAAAACCCACGGGTAGGTGGTATACAATTATGGATGGACGAGCGACTGCCGACACAGAGGTAGCTACAGCCGTGGACTACCGTACTGTGTCTGCTGCTAATATAGACTGGATGATAATGAGATAAAATTAAAATATATTGATAAAGCTATATGTTTATCTTATATATTACCCTTTAAGAGGTCTAAGAACACTGTACGCTATCTACGTAAGAAGTACCGTAAGGGTACGCAAGTTGCGTAACGATCGCTCAACCGCAGTCAAGACGCTCAAGCGTCACGTTCGCTTACGGCCCAGAGATCACAGGCAGGCACGCTATTGCATTATAACATTAAACCTTTATATCTATACCTTTAACAACGAAATATACAGTAAACCTTAGTGTGGTGATAGAGTGTAAATGCAACCTGGTGTAACCTGATTAACTACAAAGCTGCTTGGGCGTCACCGACGCTCAGGGAATACTTAACACTATAAGAAATACACAGATACCTGGGCTTAGGGTCCAAAACCTATTATATGTATTATGACTATTATACTTGCAAAAGAATCACATTACAAAGCATACACTACAATATAACATAGACTAACTAACCAAATAACTACACAGGAAATACCATACAATACAATACAATACAATCAAGGGAAAATAAGGGAAAAAAGAGAGGAGAGAGAGATGGCTTACAATAACATCAAGACAATATGATTGCGGAGAAACACTTACGCACAAGGGGAAACGATCGCATGCGCCTCGATATCCAGCTCCCGATTATCAGCAATGAGAACCGTTGAAGAGAGTGAACTGGATATGGTCGGCCTGCCTATTTATGCCCCACACACAATACAATTCAATGGTCCCTACAATCTCATTGTTCATTGGACACAGGAATTCGGCTTCGCATTATAACAAAAGGTCATAGGTTGATTCATACAGGTGGGCTGTGACTATTTCCAACTGCTCAGGTGGGAGGGAAACTGGGTTTCCCGCCGCATGGGTAATAAAGTGCAAATAAAGTAAATGTTCATAAACTTCTTATGTCCATAACTATTCGCACGAGCGATTGATCTGCTTCAAACCAACACCGGAATATTTCTAATTAAATATTCTTCCGATGGATACTAAACACCACTGTATTACTCCTGTCTGACCCTTCGTATCAAACAAAGAGGGATTTCTCTGTTCGTGAACATTCTATATTAACCAAACTTTCAGAATCTATCAAAGGGACCATGATCTACAAAATACATTATTACTGAAAATATGTAACGAATGAGTCGCACGCTACGATTACATAAACTCTACCGTAAATACGCATACCGTGCGCCTGCGGGTGCCCGCGACTGTGAGTATGTGCACGTACGGGAGAGCGTACGCATGCGCAGCGCGGACCAGTATGAGGTGCAAATATGGCAGTGTGTGTAGAGATATTTTTCTGACTTTGACAGTCCACCCTTTGGCAGTCAATAATAACTGCCACCTTCTGAAAACATTTCAAAAAGAGAAAAATATATGTTAGGGGTTAATACATTTACATGGTTGGGTAAGGGAGGAGAGGAGATGGTAGGAAAAGGGCATGACCTAGTGAGATAGCAGAAGCATGTGTGTATGAATCCGTGCTTGGGGGTCATGTATCATCGTGCCGTACGTGTTTTAAATCAAGCTTCGAGGTATTGCGAAGTATACATTTGAATTCCTTCTTATCCCGTGGTACGGGTCTGTGGATGGGCTGTCAAACTTTACCGAGCTCTTTTCGGTTTTGGTTGTAACAAAATGGGGAAGCACATTTTAGTTGATGATACATGAATGGGGGAGATATGTGATTGCTGATACCTGTGCCTGTATTCCCTATCGACTATGTGTGTCATTACCTGTGGGTTGTAGAAATGAAGAAAAGACATAATTACGGTAAATGCGGTGGTATTCTATGTCAGGTAAATGTACAGTCGTCGATTGAGGTTTTGTTCGGTATCAGTTGAAAGTCGTCTTCTTTGCGCTGTTTTGCCCATTAGGTGCGAGCAAAAAGCTTTGTCAATGCCATTAGATTTACAAAAAATGTTGGGCTAGCGTAAGTTTAAGAATTCTAGGGAAACTGGGGATCCATGGCAAAGTTCATCAAATGTCCGTATCTAAAGTGGTCAAAACTTCTTCTTTGGTCAATCCGTTGTCTGTATAGAGTCTCGTCAACTTCCTTGTCCAAGTGGGTCTTTTTATCTTGGAGAAAAAACAGAAAAACAGGTGAAAGAAACGGACCGTATAATCGCATTTTCATTACATCATTGTTTCTATTGTTGGGTCATAAATCAAATCCAGGTTAATTACAGTTTCCTCACTCCTCAAACTCATCACTCTTGTACTTTGTTTGCACTTCATTAAAGCCTGACCGCATCTAAATATCAATCCAATCGATATGACAACACCTAAGATACATAGGAGAAACTTCCCAACATCCATTATGACTCCTTGAGCCCAGTCTCCTAAACCAGAAAACCAATTTCGCGGGTTCAACCATGACACCCAACCAGTCAGCTCATTACCTACAGCAGCAAGAGTGAGATTGTGTCTCCTGCGAAATTCCCACTTCAATTGGAGAATATCGTCCATCTTTTGGTCTATGACCTCGACCGGATCCTCGGTGCTATTCGTAATATATGTGCAACATTTCACGCCGTATTGTGTTGCCAGTGTGACACAATATCCGCCTGTCACTGCTGTGAGGTAATTGAGAACCATTCTATGCTGTACCAGTTCTGTTTTGTAAGCCTGAAGTTCTCTTCCAGTATACCTAAACGTGTCATCATACATTTCAGTGATATTATCTAACAAATTTGCGAGCGCCGATATGTATTTATAATTCAGCACTCCTCTAGCGGTGCGGGTGAAATCTAACGCGATTAAGAATTGAATCCCGGTGGATTCACTTATCAGATCAGAGGCCGGATGCTCTGTCTTCTCTATCAGGTGCCTTTTAACAACGTGCTCGTAATGGGTGTGAGTATAAGGAGCTTGGGCACCACGGTGTATGTCTTTCATTTTGTCATGTGATACAGTCATTACTTCAGGCAATACTTTTCCAATATAACACAATCCTTCAGAGTTTGGGGCAAGCCACTTGTACGCCTTTCTCCCGCATATGAAATATGCATCATCGGGGAGAACATATGGGACGGAGTAGGACATAACCATATTACACACCTTCCATGTGAAATCTCCTAACCCTAATTCTTCCATCTGCTTAGTACACGTATCAGGTTGTACGATATGTGCACAGTATCCTGGTGATACCTCTCCAACTCTAGTAATCCTATTTCCTAAGGTATACCTATACCGGAAAGATTTTCCTCTACTGGCTATGTGGCGTACAAGCTCTGTATCTGTAGGCATTCTATCTGCTCTATGCGAAAAGGTCATGGTGTGGTTACTCTATGACACTTCCCAATTTCCCGGTTTTCGGGGATTGGAGATGTTGAAACATAATAGGGACCTATCCACATGGTATTGGTGGAGCTTCAAACTAGGAGGGCTGGAGATATTAAACCTTCGGTCCACCGGTCTCCCACCATTTAACTCAAGTACCTCCTCTATCGTTAAAGGGAATGGTACTAGCCCTGATTTGCTATGACCCTGAGGTACTTGAGAGCATACCCAACAATCTGTTTTGTTTAACACATTACCCACTAAGGAGTGATAGTCACTCAATGGATGCCGGTCCATATGGATATTAAAACTGGATTGGCATTTCTTAATGCACCCATCCTCAATGACATTGTTACAGAGCCTACAGATACAGTTTTCTTCAGCTAACAATCCTTCACAATTCCTTCTATGGTCAATGCTATCGGATCGTTTTCTGATACTCGCCTTTGCTTGTTGATTATGTTGTTCTCGGAAAACTACGCCTCCATCTTTATCATCAGAACCTTTCTGGATCCTTTCTCGACCTCACTGGTACTCTCACCGAAACAGACTGCTCTGGTCAACATCAGGGTCAACATGAAAATCCATATCACAGTCTCTTGGGGCAAGTCCATCTTACAGGAGGAGAAAAGAAGAAATTTGTAAAGGGGGTATAAGAAAACAGTTTGTGGGGGAGAGAACTTGTTACGATAATAAGTTCTCTCGTCTTGTTGTTCTTCTTGTTCTGCTGTCCTCTCAAAAGGTGCTGTCTCTTCAGTCTTCCAAATGAACATTCTGGTGATGCAATATTCCTTCCTAACCGACGATCTTTCTGTAAGGAGCGAAAATCTGGCATTACCATTGGTCCAACTGAGGGGTGACATACCATCTTTAAACCATGAAAACATGAGTCAGAAGAGAGAGAGAGAGTCAAAAAAAACAAAAGAGAGGGAGAACGCTTCATGTGCATAACTCAACAACAAACAACAATAGGAAACGAGAAACGAAGCATTTTTATCAAACATTTTTCAACATTAAGAAAACATTGTCAGATTTATCAGGCTGTCATATCTACGTGTCTAATGGTTTCCTTGAGCAGTCCCTCCCCACCAGCACCTCCATATTCCACTGTCTGTATCTGGCCAGAATACATTGTGGTGGATAGGTCATGCTGGGGTTTGGTAGACTTCTGCAAGGACCAAGCGGATATGCAATGTTTGAATTCTTACCAATAATCGTCAGAGATGGGGATAGAAAAAGAAACATTTCACAGATACATTTACAACTTTTCACCCGGTCATTCCTGTGTCTTCAGTGAATGACCTCCCAATTTATTAACCGTTACCTCAGGCTTACCGTCAGTCCTAATAATCACCTTTCCTGACTATATCTCATGGGTGTGGGCCAAAATTCTTCCTGTCTGATCTCTGATTATAATGGTGTGTGTTATAACTTTGCTCATTTCTTGGTCTAGGGGGTCTGACTTTATGTGGGTTATTACAGTTGCTGGCATAATGCCCTTCTCTTCTACAATGATAACAAATCCTTGGCTTTCTCCATGTGCTAGGGGCCTGGGATTCCGGTCGACTTGATGCATCCTCTAGTGCTTGGATGTTCAGTGCCATCAACCGCTCTCCCTGCGCTTCCCTGGTTCTTTGGATATTTCGGTCATGCTCGATAGCGGACTCTCTTAATGCCGCCACCGAGATACCTCTCCAATGTGGTATGGAAGTTTGTACCCTAATTTTTAGTGTGTCTTTTAAGTTGTTCATTAATACGGACACAGCTACCTCTCTGTGGTGTACATTAGTTTCAATGTCATCTATACCAGTGTACCTAGCCATATCCTGCAGAGCCCGGTGAAAATACTCTGATGCGGATTCACCTTCTTTTTGTTTTATTGTAAAGATTTTATTCCATTTTACTACTGTGGGAAAATATTCTTTCAACTGTAGATTGATTCTTTTTTACATTATCTTGGTTATACTCGTTTGTTAGTGGCACTTCCTCATCTAGCTTACAATCAGCGATAAATTTCAATGAATCAACATCGGGGGGTAAACATGCCCTCAAAACTGTCCTCCAATCTTTGTTATTTGGCTCTGCAGTGTGTCCTAGCACTCTAATGTATCTTTGACAAGCAACTAAGTCTTTCCTGGGATCAGGAAATTCAGACAGAATTGTTCTTAATTCTGTTCGGGAAAAGGGGCAGTACATGGCGATGTTCCTGACGGGGGTGACTCCTGAAGAGTCAGTTTTCCCATTTGGTACTGCAATTACCCTGACAGGATTAAGTCCAGTAACGTCATTCTGAATTGATTCTACAATATGAGGTACATTTGTTTGTGCGTAATGTATAATACCATACGTACCTGTGGACACGACCTCACCTGACCCTCCATTAGGGGGTTTGATTACAGTCTTTACCGATTGGGTCGCGTCCACCTGGATGTCTTGTGTGATGGCTTCTGGAAGAGGTGCCGACATCGTTCTGGGCTCGCTTTCTTGTTGGTGTTCCTGAGGAAAGTTTAACATGGGGTGCGACTTTCATGGGTTAATAGTTGTACATTCAACAGTATTACAATTAGCATTGTTACATTTATTACACTTATTCTTATCATCTATACTACAGTTGCTAAGAGCGTTTTTATTGTTCACCCTTGTGCTTTTCTCCGCAACCACAATCCCCTCCATTGCCATGTCTCTCCTCTCAAGATGAAAGTTAGGTAAGTAAGTTACATTTCTCTGCATGTCACTTTCCTGTAGCCATATCTGCAAACAATCATAATGCTTGATTCGTCTCTTTGCTGATTTAATGAGACATATCCTTCTCCTTAAATTATGCAACACCTCTGAGTCAAAACTACCTATCCCGGGAAATGGTGCCTTATCCCCCGCAGTCATTCGTGTCCATTCATCACAAAAGGTCTCAGTGTGGGGACCATACCTCCTCCACATTACTAACCGAGCAGACCCTCGGGGTCTGCAAGCCTCTGGAGTCTGAATCCTGACCTCCGACCGTCTCTGTATTGTGCACTTGGCTGCCATTGTGGACCTTTCTAACACAGAAAAACTTCCTAAAATGCACCAAACACAGAACTTCGTTGGAAATCCTTAAAGCTCTTCCACTGAACTTCTTCTGCTCCGGGTATCTCCGGTCCGCCTTCTAGCAGACACGTGTAGCCGTTGCAGGCCCTGTCTCTAGAGATTTTCCTGAGAAAATTCCCTTCCTTTTTCTTTACACAAATCACGCTTGCATGTGCTCCCTACAACACGTATGAGGGCAAGATTTACGCATGGATATACGACCTCATATCACGTTGCGTTATTGGTCACACATACAACCGTGCGGTCCAATCGTACCACTTATAGACACTTGTTGCCCATAAATGGTAGGATCATTGGAGTCTCCCTACTGTGCTCCAAAACAGCCAGAGCGTAACACAACGAAAACTTTATCACACTCTGTTGCACGTTTTCACTTCAGGCCGTGCTCATAGATCACACAGATCACAAAGTCCACAAAGCGGGATTTAATACCGTTTTATCACATAGACCACAAAGTCCACAAAGCGGGATTCAATACACTCATACCGTTTTCAACCCACTATCATTCTTATAGTTTTCTGATCAGAAAAAAAATCATTTCCCGTAGTCTGATAGCTCTCCCCAGAGGTGTTGCAGTAAAGTAAGGTATTTAAACTAAGTTTTGGAAAGCTGAAATCAATTTGTGCTATTTATCGCTTTGCGTTATTTATCGCCTGTTAAAATCAACTTGTGGTTTGAGTTACGTGGGCGTACACAGACGCTCCGTTGCGTAATATACGCTGCGTGCGTCGGCCTTTGGATTGTGTACGCAAGTCTTTGTTAGAGACACGTGTACGCAAAGCAAAGATCCACCGTAACACAATTTATACTTTTATCAATGTAGATTGATCCTTGATCATCTACCACACAACACACTGACTTCGCCTTATCTCCCAGGCAAAAACTGTGTGTTTGTCTATACTTTAACTATATTACCTCTATTCTTAAACTATGAAATAACGGCAAATCTCTTTTAGCACTTTTATCAACTATAAAACTGGCAGACAGGAGAGTGATATACGAAAATACATAAATGAAAAAGAAATGCAGATATATATGTGTGCGTGCAAGACAGAAAAATAAACAGTTTTAAAAGACACTAGCGTTTTGCTCTTACCTCCGGTTCCCGGATTCCTTCAGCACCCTTTACCTAAGCGAAGCAGACGCTTATCCCGTCAGCACTACGAGGGATACAACCTCCCGCCCTTTGCTGATGGATAATGTCTGCTGATCTACCTAGTGCAGATATGTGAAGGACTGGACGGCCCCCAATTGATAAAGCTATATGTTTATCTTATATATTACCCTTTAAGAGGTCTAAGAACACTGTACGCTATCTACGTAAGAAGTACCGTAAGGGTACGCAAGTTGCGTAACGATCGCTCAACCGTAGTCGAGACGCTCAAGCGTCACGTTCGCTTACGGCCCAGAGATCACAGGCAGGCACGCTATTGCATTATAACATTAAACCTTTATATCTATACCTTTAACAACGAAATATACAGTAAACCTTAGTGTGGTGATAGAGTGTAAATGCAACCTGGTGTAACCTGATTAACTACAAAGCTGCTTGGGCGTCACCGACGCTCAGGGAATACTTAACACTATAAGAAATACACAGATACCTGGGCTTAGGGTCCAAAACCTATTATATGTATTATGACTATTATACTTGCAAAAGAATCACATTACAAAGCATACACTACAATATAACATAGACTAACTAACCAAATAACTACACAGGAAATACCATACAATACAATACAATACAATCAAGGGAAAATAAGGGAAAAAAGAGAGGAGAGAGAGATGGCTTACAATAACATCAAGACAATATGATTGCGGAGAAACACTTACGCACAAGGGGAAACGATCGCATGCGCCTCGATATCCAGCTCCCGATTATCAGCAATGAGAACCGTTGAAGAGAGTGAACTGGATATGGTCGGCCTGCCTATTTATGCCCCACACACAATACAATTCAATGGTCCCTACAATCTCATTGTTCATTGGACACAGGAATTCGGCTTCGCATTATAACAAAAGGTCATAGGTTGATTCATACAGGTGGGCTGTGACTATTTCCAACTGCTCAGGTGGGAGGGAAACTGGGTTTCCCGCCGCATGGGTAATAAAGTGCAAATAAAGTAAATGTTCATAAACTTCTTATGTCCATAACTATTCGCACGAGCGATTGATCTGCTTCAAACCAACACCGGAATATTTCTAATTAAATATTCTTCCGATGGATACTAAACACCACTGTATTACTCCTGTCTGACCCTTCGTATCAAACAAAGAGGGATTTCTCTGTTCGTGAACATTCTATATTAACCAAACTTTCAGAATCTATCAAAGGGACCATGATCTACAAAATACATTATTACTGAAAATATGTAACGAATGAGTCGCACGCTACGATTACATAAACTCCACCGTAAATACGCATACCGTGCGCCTGCGGGTGCCCGCGACTGTGAGTATGTGCACGTACGGGAGAGCGTACGCATGCGCAGCGCGGACCAGTATGAGGTGCAAATATGGCAGTGTGTGTAGAGATATTTTTCTGACTTTGACAATATATATATATATCACACTAGTACTGCAGCCGGACAGGTATATATTATGTAATGACGGACCTGCTGGACACTGTCTGTCAGCACTGCAGACTCCTAAAGTAAGCTACTAGTATCAAGAAGATAGAAAAAAAAAAAACCACGGGTAGGTGGTATACAATTATGGATGGACGAGCGACTGCCGACACAGAGGTAGCTACAGCCGTGGACTACCGTACTGTGTCTGCTGCTAATATAGAGTGACTGGATGATAATGAGATAAAATTAAAATATATATATATATCACACTAGTACTGCAGCCGGACAGGTATATATTATGTAATGACGGACCTGCTGGACACTGTCTGCAGAATGCGTTTATAAAAACACCACACGACGAGTGTTTAACTTTTTCAGGCAGACAATCACAATATACTGGTGGTCAGCAGACAATCACAATACTGGTGGTCAGTGGTCACTGGTCAGTCACACTGGCAGTGGCACTCTGGCAGCAAAAGTGTGCACTGTACTTAAAATATGTACTCCTGCTATAACTGCTCCCCAGTCTCCCCCACAATTAAGCTGTGTGAGCAGTGAGCACTCAGCACAGTCAGATAATGATATACAGTATTACATATGATGCAGCACACTGGGCTGAGCACAGATATGGTATGTGACTGTGTCACACTGTGTATCGTTTTTTATCAGGCAGAGAACGGATTAATTAAACTGGTGGTCACTGGTCACACTATCAGCAGCAAGTAGTACTCCTCCTAATAATATGCTCCCCAAAATTTGTGTCTCTCTCTAGTACTCTAGTCTAAACGGAGAGGACGCCAGCCACGTCCTCTCCCTATCAATCTCAATGCACGTGTGAAAATGACGGCGACGCGCGGCTCCTTATATAGAATCCGAGTCTCGCGATAGAATCCGAGCCTCGCGAGAATCCGACAGCGGGATGATGACGTTCGGGCGCGCTCGGGTTAACCGAGCAAGGCGGGAGGATCCGAGCCTGCTCGGCCCCGTGTAAAAAAAGCTGAAGTTCGGGCGGGTTCGGATTCCGAGGAACCGAACCCGCTCATCTCTAATACACACTTGCCGATGTATACGATATATCATACTTGCCTACCCTCCCGGAATGGCCGGGAGGCTCCCGAAAATCGGGTGACCCTCTGACCCTCCCGGCCCCCCGGAAGAGCCGGCAAGTCTCCCGATTACAGGGGTGCCCCCCTGCCCGGCTGCCCACTTAGCGAGTGAAGTGGGCGGTCCGGGCAGGCGATGACGCAATTCTTGTTGAATCGCGTCATGCAAGCCACGCCCCCCACTGTATAATGCCGGTAATTGCGGCATTGCACAGTGGGGGGCGTGGCTTGCATGACGCGATCCGGCAGCCACGCCCCCGTCCCTCCTCTGGCCCGCCTCCGCCCCCGCCCCCTCCTCACATCAGCTCACTGCCCGGCGTGCCCGCCCCCCTGATGAACCGACTGGCTGCTCTCTCCCGGAGAGAGCAGCCCAAAAGTCGTCAACTATGCGATATATTGACAGATCCACCGGTTCGGACGATATATCGGGTGCACATCAGCAAGTGTGTACCCAGCCTAGGCTTGGTACATAGACACCTTATTGCTTGATGTGAATATTATTATGCACTATGTATATAGAGACAACATATTTCCAGCACTGGTCTATGCATGAGGAATAACTATTTCAGGTGCAAAAAGTAGGACAGCTAGTGTGCTCTTCTTGGGTATGGAAATTAACCATTATTGTCGTTTACTGTCAATTTTAATAAAGTTAATTGACAACTGATAATTCAGCATTAGTTTTATTCATGTTTATGCAGTACCAAAATGTGTGCATTATAAATGTACTACCTGGGGGAACAAATATTTTAGGATTCTTAAATCTGAGAATCCCACCCTTACACAAAACCTCTAATATGGGAAAAGAAAATGTATATTTTAAGAGAATATGACAAGGTCATAATTTTACTATGTTTTCTTCTTCTATTGGGAAGTGCAATGGTTGTGCAGTAACAAGGAGAGCTGTGTATAACCAGGAATTAAGATGTGTATACATAGAGATGATGGCTTCAGTCACACTGAGAGTCTAGTCTGTCCCACAAGCAGCATGTGATGTTTTCCCGCAAACAAACCCAAGATGTTTATATGTATGAAGGAGTGTTTCTCATTACTGCATGAAAGCAAATTCCTCTCGAGTTGTCTTAGTGCAGGCACTGACTGTCACTGGGAAATACTGATTGAGGCCACATGTCTATCCCTGAATGAAGAACAATAATACATTGACAATGGGCTCGGACGAGAGAGGGATTTGTACAATGGGACCCGTCTTCAGAGGGTACTACAGAGAGAGCAGTCTCCACTCTCCAGACAGAAACTGGTTTAGGGGCCCGAATTCACAGCTTCTTTCTGTGCTGAATCTTTGTAATCCCAACATGTTTAAATCACTCAGACAACTTGATGCCTGGGTTTACTCTATATAATAATCAGAGCCGTAACATTCAACATTTCAAAAGAGAAAACTTGCTGCTGATTTTTCTGGGGCTCCAACATCCCCCACAAAGCTCAAACCAAAACCAGTGGAGTGGAGATTAGAGGAGGGGGGATGCTTGCTTCGGAAGGACCGATCACAAGCCAAACACAATAGATTTTGTGAACGGTCATAGAGGTGCTGCAGCTTTAAAACAAACCAAATTAATGTTACACACCTTCTATTTTGTATTACAGACCAGGGATTCTCAAACGGTCTTCAAGATACAATAACAGTCCAGGTTTTAAGGATAGCCATGTTTGAGCAAAGATGGTTAACTCACAATCCCTTATCCCAAGCATAGATATTCTTAAAGTATGGCCTGTTCGTGTGTCTTGATTACAGAGTGTGAGAAGCACTGCTATAGATGAAACATT
This sequence comes from Pseudophryne corroboree, assembly GCF_028390025.1. Classification (NCBI taxonomy): domain Eukaryota; kingdom Metazoa; phylum Chordata; class Amphibia; order Anura; family Myobatrachidae; genus Pseudophryne; species Pseudophryne corroboree. The sequence continues at coordinate 384,246,305 of NC_086451.1, forward strand.
TGCTTATGTCTGCTCCATTGTACATGAATCATTCTCCTTTTTATGCACCTACGGATTGTATTTGCTTTGCAGCAGCCTCCTGGCATAAATTGCCAAAACTATTTTCCATGTCTAACTGCCCTATTTAAAGTATAAATAACAGTATTGTTACCACAATCTAGTAGAAGTATCCATTACATTTATCTATGTTACCACATCTTCCATCTCTCAGTTTACTGTTCTGCTCTGTGTCAACAACCCTACATAGCTCAGTGTCATCTCCTAATATGGACACCTCTCTCTCCAGTCCATCTAAAAGGCCATTAATAAAACCAGTGAACATGACAAGAGCCAATACTGATCGCTGTGATAGCCCAGCTGCTAACATCTTTAGCCCCATCTCTCACCCAGGAACAGTCTCAGAAAAAGGATCTCTCATAGAGCATAAGCCAGGATCATTTGTCTAGCTTTTTTTTTTGTGGGGGGGTTGGGTTTCCTATGTAAATACTGGAAACAAATCTGCTTTTTATATAAATCTTGTGGTACTGCTAACCAAGTTATGGATCTACACTATATATATACACACACACACACACACACACACACACACACACACACACACACACACACACACACACACACAATCTCCATTCAGGTGCGCAGAGCCACTGGTGCTGACATTGCTGTTATGTCGTTCTGGTAACTAGTATATTATAGGTATACTGTGTATAGATAGATTTTTATTGTATTATTTCCCTTTAAAACTGGAACACTAATGAATTACACAGGTTCTGCGCCCGGCTGACTTCAAGCCTGGTTTTAATCAGCCACGAACCTGTGTAATCCATGAGTGTACCGGTTTAAAGGGATGGGGGGGGTATGTATGTGTATGTGTGTGTGTGTGTGTGTGTGTGTGTAACATGTTATCAATATGTTTTTAGATGCTTATACCATTTAAAAGTTCTTTGGTAAAAAATTAGGTGTTGATAAGACACTTTGGCGCCGATTCTCCTATTGCTATATATATATATATTATATAGAGCGAGACAGAGATTTATATACAGTATGTAGATCCCTCATAAATTAGTCAGCAGTCCTGTAAAGCCACCTACATACGGTGTGATACAGGCCAACGGCCGATATTGACTATATTGTGGCCGGAGGCATGAACCTCCGCTATGCTTGCACATTCTATTTTTCCTTGCGATGAAAAGCACGCAGGACCGCGCATCAACATCGCAAGGTGTTTCCACCGATATATGGACTATACAGTCCATATCAGTAGATATATTGCACCGTGTGTAGGCCCCTTAAAGATGATATGAAATGGAGATCTGTATTTGTTACCACTATTTCTAAGTAAAATTTGTGTTTGGGCAAGGATCCCCCATAAAAACAAAAAGAAAACAACAACAAAAAACACATCTGTAAATGTTGATATTATTATTCGATAAAAACAAAAAAACAAAACTAAAAGCACGTGATCTAGGCCTGGCAACCTGATAGTACCAGTAATACTGTACGGTATGCTTGTCCTATTACAACACAACTTGAATTCCTCCCTGTGTAAACACGGAATAAAAGAATGTATTTCACAGGACCTCACTAGAGCTCACCATTATATCTTTTAGTGACTCAGTATTCTCAGTTATTAGCCGAGTTTGGTATAATGTGTTTCACTCCTTGTACTTCTTTATTGATACATCCAGCATTAATTATTGAATAGCTAATTGTTTTCCCACATATATTTATTTAACCAGACTGTTTTAAATTTAACATTTCTTCAACTCAATGTCTACATACCTAAAATACCTGCAACAATATTTCTTTAAAAAATTCTGAGTATTTTAGCCTCAATACTTTTCTTTGTCATAGTCTATTTTTAGTTTCTGTCCAAGTTTAACACAGTACCCATCATACCACTTTCAGACATACGACATGGGAATTTCCCTGCTCAGACCCGGGTTTTTCACCTCTCAAAAATCCTGGGGGTTTTTGCTTGAGACCCCCTTTCACACTATACCGGAGAACAGGATAATTCCTGGATCGACCCCTTTCAGACACAAGCCTGGTATGCCCTGGCATTCTACAAGCAAGGGCAGACCAGGCTACTCTCATGGCACATGTCATATACACACGTCACACTCATACATGTCTTACACACACACACACACACACACACACACACACACACACACACACACACACACACACACACACACCTTGCACATATACATGTCACACTCAAACACATCATATACACACACATGCCAAACTAATACACACACGTGTCACACACCCAGGGCTGCCATCAGAAATTGTGGGGCCCAGGACTGACAAAATAGGCAGTATTCATCCAAGGCATAGTTTTAAAACATTGCAAACATTTTTTTTATTTGAACTGGTAATAAAATGAAACTATTAGGCAAATATCAGGGAAGAGCAAGGAACAGAGGGCTGTGAGCACCAGGACATTTATAATTTTATCAGAATAATGTTATTACAGTTTTCCCCCTACCATTGGTTACCTGCAAATGTGTTCTTACTATGTGTTTTTTTTTCTTTTTATTCAGCGTACTTCCACCCCACTGTGTGCTATTCCTGTAATGTGTACCTCCACTGATCGCACACCCTGCCCGCAGCAACCTACAAGTGCACCCCAGATAGGTGCCTTGGATGGTTCCTCTGCGGGCAGGATGTACTTCATGTGTATCTTTCCATGTAGGGTATATCATACTACTACACAAGTGTCAGTTTACCCATATATGCACTGGGTCCTTGTATGGCTCATCTCCCACAGTGTAACCTATGCAGTGCACCCAACATGGCTGCCTCATTTGGTAGGCTTGTGAATGGGATGAGAAATACATGGACCTGTTTTGTTGGGACCTTACAATGAGCGGTAAGATCAGCAATCACCCCATTTTGTGTCATCTCTTCTAGGGGTAGACTGTTCTACCCAGGGTAATCCAACGCAGTCGCCTAAGATGGCTGCTTCACCTGGTACCTTGTGAGGGTGGAATACACAACCCGTGTAGGTTATTACCCAAAATGTCTACACCAGTCCTGTATTATGCTTACTCTACGGTCTAGATTTTCTTTTCTATGTCTGTGTGGCTTGTGGGTGTCGATCATAGGGTCAACCACACTTAGGTCGACAGTGTCTAGGTTGACCACTATTGGTCGACCATCAGTAGGTAGACATGGTTTCTAGGTGGACACAAGTTTTTTTTTCATTTTTTGGGTGTCGTTTTCTCCGTAGAGTGACCGGAACCCCAATTAGTGCACCGTGTCCCCTCACATGGCTTGTGCTTCGGGCAAGGTTACCATTCCCACTTGTGGTCCACATGGATCGTAAAGCATGAAAAAGTTAAAAAAAGAAAGAAGGGAAAAACACATGTCGACCTTCTGTCATGTCGACACAGAGACCATGTCGACATAGAAACCACGTCAACCTACTTACTGTGGACCAATAGTGGTCAACCTAGAAATTGTCAACCTAAGTGTGGTTGACCTATAGACTGGATACCGTGGCTTGTCTATTGCTGTATTACTATTCTTCTGTATATGCATTGTTTTTGATATCCTGCTGGAGAAAGAGCTGTATAAATAAAATTATTCATAATTATTATTATTAATATCATCAATCATTATATGAACCCAGAGCAAGAGTATCTGACACTAGTTTCTGGATTACATTTATGGTTTGAGTATTTTAGAGGAATCATTGAGGATGGCGCTTAGGTTCCTGCATTAATAATGAATGATAGTAAATTCTGTTATGCTGGATGACCTCTACCATACCTTAGTTAGTACTATACAGTGTCTTTGTCTCCATAAGGATCTACCAATGTCTACAAAGACAACACGGTCCGCCCCTGCCAGATGCTGCTTCATATGGACAAACTCCCCTGGCTTGGAGTCTGCAGAACCCCAGAATTTTACAAAGAAACATTTTCTTCACAACAGGCCATAGGTGGTAAATAAAATTTTATTAACAGTAAAGTAACAGTAAAACAGCCATGTTAATACTTATATTACAAAGAAACAAACCTGTATAAATATTTGTATAGGGCTCAATGTTCCGTCAGTAAACTAGCCAGCAGTACAACATGTTATAAGTGAGAGACCATCCAAGAGCTAAGTACATGGGATTTTGCCATAAACCGTTGTATTTCTCACTGGTCACTATGAGCCAAGAATGTCTGGAGTCCAGGGTATCTTTCTCATGTCTATCTATACCTACATTCAGCCACTGGGTGGGTCACACAAAGCACTCTATGGGATATAAAAACAAAAAAACATTTTCACCAATGTTTTAGCCCTGCGGCCATTCTCAGTGACAGCCAGTGAAAGATGGGTCTAGTTGTGCAGCACAGGAGAGGAAGACAGATTCCCAGTTACTAATAATTTCTTCACTATTCATGTGATATCTGTGTCACAAGACTCATCCTTCAAGGGAGACTGTACACAAGCAGATCCAGGGGTTGGGCTGCATCAGTGTCCAATTGAGTCACGAGTGGTCAAATCAGATACAGCTGTTTGCGGCTCAAGTCTGCCAAATAGATGCGATGGTGCCCATTTACTGAGGAACGAGGATAACTGAATGTTTTTGAGATGCTCAATAATAATAGATAACTTTTGTGTATTTCCTGTCCCCACAAAGTGGTCTGCTTCACAGTTTGCAAACATTTGCTCAAAAATAAGAGATCTAGAAACTGAAAACTGAACTTGTAGTGGTGAGAGTATGTTTCAGCTGGGTTGCCCTAATCGGCAATTTCCCAATCCATACCTTCAGAGTAAGCACTTGCCTGCTTCATATCCAAGTCCACTTAGTGGGAACACTGCACAGTTTATGATGAAGATGGCGATTTTAATTCCCAAACCTATGACCAGATGCTTGAGAGGACTTAAAAGGCTGTCCTCATCCAAACCAGCTGACCTGTAGCCGTCTCTCACCAAGGTCTAAAATCACTGAAAACAAATAAAACCATAGCCTGGTGCCACAGGATCATCTGCATAGCTAAGCTGTATACCTTATGTCCCATGCTGTATGTAGGCAGTAACTGGCAAAATCCAGAAGTTATTAAGGTGGGCCTGTCACTTACACATAGAGGCAGCAGCCATTTTGTGGGCTAACTCATGCAGCTTATCAAATCATTAGGAATTTGCTAAATAACAGCCCTCATACATTAGCAATACATTGCTGCACTGTCCCGATCCCCTGACAACTGAGTCGCGGAATTGGGAACATTAAATAGGTTTCATTTCCCAGATTCCCCAACGGATCGGCAATCATCAGCAGATCAGGGAATCGGGGTTGCTGACGAATGACCGCCGTAACTTTTTATGCAATATCCCACAATGTTACTAGGTCCCTTCAAAAAGCTAGCTATAGATTCTGTCTATAATATGGATTCCCACGCATGGTACAGATAATATTTGGGAACTATTTCCATAAAGGATCTGAATGTATTTCCTTCCATTTCAGTATGTGGTTTTTAAGGATAGCAATGGTATATGGCTGTATAATACATCAATTCTGTGCCATTTAGTGAAGAACAAGAGATAATGCAATATGATGTCATCTCTGGCTCAGGCTTCAGGCCTATAATATGAAAACGAGTGTTTTTGAGGAAACGTCTTGAAGTGAGTGAAATGGATACGTGAACACGGGTGATCACAGGGAGTAACCGCCAATGTCCTGAGGGTCACACAGTCGTTCTAATTCTCCAGCTGGTCTTGTAGGTATGCTCAGCACACTTTACACGCTGACTTTCGCCCCTCAGTATATACAGATTTCAATTTTGTGGGGGTCACAGATGTTCCTGAATCTGCTCTTCAGTCCTGACCTCCAGTCCGTTCTTCCTCAGCAGAGTCTGTTTCTGAAGTCCTTTTAACTTGAACAGAAGATCCCGTATGAATACCTGTACAACCAACAAGGTACAGCATTATCTAGTGTTCATTAAATGCGGTTGTGCCATGTTTTAATTAACAGAAATCACTTATGCGTTACACAATTTAATAGAAAATGTAATTACATTATTATTGAGTATAGACAGAAACTTTATAATGGTGGGGTACAGAAGAAAGAAAGGGACAACAAGGGGAATAAAAAGGTAGAGTAGGGAAGACAGGTCATCAACAGACATCAAAGAAACAGCAGAGAAGTATTAAGAATTCAGACAACATGGTCCTCAGTCAGGGGTTCATTCAGATTAAAAAGGGGAGGGGTTCTGCAGGAGGAGGGGGGGGGGGCATTTATCATGTGTGACATGTAAGTGCCATGGGAACCATTTCATGATAGGAGAAGAGGAGGCCGTGGAGTATGGGACTTCTCTAGTCTCCATTTCAAAATGGAATTGAGTTTTGGATACACCTTTTAGCAAAGGAGGAGGGGAAGGAGATTTCCAATGCAGAGCTGTAGTGGCCCTAGCAGATATTAAAATGTGGCCAAAACATAGTGGGGAAGATTGGGAGACGGCAATGGGATACCAATGCAAAAGAGCTAAGGAGTGATCTGAGAAAGTGAGGCCCAAAATGTCCCGTATGAGGGTATACACCTCCGCCCAAAAGACTTCACCCAATTTTTTTTAATACTGTACTATTTCATGTTTTAATTGAAGAAGAAGAAGAGAGGAGAAAAAAAAAAAAAAAAGAGAGAGAGAGAGAGAGAGAGAGATACGGTCATTAGGTCGACACCACTTAGGTTGAAAGTCATTAGGTCAACCACTATTGGTCGACATGCATTAGGTTGACAGGGTCACTAGGTCGACATGATCATTATGTCGACATGTACTAGGTTGACAGTGCAAAAGGTCGACATGAGTTTCACATTGTTTTTTTTCAATTTTTGAACCTTTGCATACTTTACGATCCACGCGGACTACAATTGGGAACGGTAACCTGTGCCGAGCGCAGCAGTAGTGGAGTGAGGCACCTTGCCCAAAGCCGCGAGCCATGAGGTCGACATGAATTGTTCACTTTTTTTTTTCTTTCATTTTGTGAACTTTTTCATGCTTTACGATCCACGTGGACTACAATTGGACTACAATTGGGAACAAAGCGAGCCATGCGAGGGGACACGGTGCAATAATTGGGGTTCCCGGTCACTATACAAAGAAAACGACAAACCCCCCCCCCCCCCAAAAAAAAAAACACAAACAACTCATGTCGACCTTTTTCCCTGTCGACCTAGTACATGTTGACCTAGCGACTCTGTTGACCAATAGTGGTCGACCTAATGACTGTCGACCCAAGTTGTGTCGGCCCAACGACCCGCACCCTCCTGACTGCTGGTCACATAACTACATCCCGATTTGAGAGCTTGTTCTTCGACACCGTTCTACAGCTGGGTGGAACAGGATTCCAGTAGAGATATAAACACTTATTAAAGATTGTAAATACATATATCCTGCGTAATCCTTGGGTAAACATTTCAAGCAGTGCCAGGAATAAACTGACGTGTGCTAATGGTGATATTGGATATTTACTATATGTAACATAAGTGATGCAGCTTAATCACTGTTAAGGTGAATACACACTGGGCGTTTTTGACCAGCGATGATCGAACCCCTCCAAAAGATTGCATTTGAATTAACCTCCCCAGAACATGTGTAATCTTACAGATATTTAGAACTTTAGTGACCCCAGATAATATTTCTATAGCTCACATCTGGCTGAGCAAGCACATTGTGGATAAGCTTCCTCAATGTGAAAAACTGAATCATTTCTGCCATTTAGAAAATGCTGTCAGCTGCCCTTGACTGTGATCATATCCATCCTGTCAGACAACTTAGTTGCGTCAGAGGAGGGGAGAGCAGGCTGTACAAACACAAATCTGGGGTAAGTACAGCCTGTGACCTTACTGCAGGCTGCAAATGAATAGGCCCGGGAACTGCTACATGCCCAGTTAAGCGAATCTGCCCAGTGTGTTTAATTTAAATATCATTTTTCAACAGTTAAAACATTAAAAACAGTACGGTATTAAAAAAATTGGATGAAGTCTTTTGGGTGGAGGTGTATACCCTCATACGGGACATTTTGGGCCTCACTTTCTCAGATCACTCCTTAGCTCTTTTGCATTGGTATCCCATTACCGTCTCCCAATCTTCCCCACTATGCTTTGGCCACATTTTAATATCTGCTAGGGCCACTATAGCTCAGCATTGGAAATCTCCTTCCCCTCCTCCTTTGCTAAAAGGTGTATACAAAACTCAAATTCCATTTTGAAATGGAGACTAGAGAAGTCCCATACTCCATGGCCTCCTCTTCTATCATGAAATGGTTCCCAGGGCACTTACATGTCACACATGATAAGTGTGCCCCCCCCCCTGCATATCTCCTCCCCCTTTTAATCTGAATGAACCCCCGACTGAGGACCCTGTTGTCTGAATTCTTAATACTTCTCTGCTGTTTCTTTGATGTCTGTTGATGACTATACATTTTTATTCCCCTTGTTGTCCCTTTCTTTTTTCTGTACCCCCCCCCCCATTATAAAGTTTCTGTCTATACTCAATAATAATTTAATGTCTGAAAAAAAGGTGAGAAGTAAGATATGTCGATAGGATGACAAGATGTTCAGAATGTCAAATAACGTTGACATCAATATCGAAACATAATGTTGACATTTAAAAAACCCTAACCCTAACTGCATATGTTAATCTTTTGACATCTGGTCAGGCCTAAAATTGCCCAAAATTGACACCTCTACCGTGATTCAATCTGATACAGTAACCATCAAAAGAATGGTGGAGAATTATTTTAACGACAATGTACAAGTTAGCATGTCAGACAGTCCCTTCGACTACTGGGAGGAAAAAAAAAACAAAAGGCAATGTGGAGCACCTTGTACAAAGTACCTATGCTTCACATGAGCTGCCCACCCTCAAGTGTGTACTCGGAAACAGTGTTTAGCACAGCCGGGAACCTTGTGAGTAGCAGCGTAGGAGGCTACTTCCTAAAAATGTGGTACAGCTGATGTTCATAAAAATGCACTACAAATTACATGAGGAATACCTTTCCCGCCAGTTACATCAAAGTACAGAGACTCAATGGTGCATTCCAGTGGGTGTGAGCTAATAATGTGTGATTATGATATGAACACTGATGAGGGTGAGGAATCTGATGAGAATGACCTCTTAGCTGCCTTAAGCCCATTGGTCGCTTTTTTTGGGGGGGGGGGAAACAAATCAAGCACTTCAGCCACAAAAGTGGTAAACCTTGTCACTGAAGTGATTGGTTTGTTAAACTGTGCATATACTTTTTAATATACAACATAAAAGGTGGGTGGGAGGGCCCAAGGACACTTCCATCTTACACCACTTTCCTTTTCATAGTGGGCTGTATTTTGGGGTGGCAGTGGGGATGGTTTTTTTTGCATACACAAAAAAAAAGTATTGGTTATTGCTCAAATACATTACTAATTTGCAACACTTTTTAAACCAGAAAATAATACAATGTTAATAGCCAAGGGTTGAAAAAGGAGCCAGTAAAATGAATAGTTGTTGCAGAGCTATTCAGCCTATCTTACATTTTTAGAATCAATAAATAAATCATTTAAATTAATCACTGAAACCTTTACCTGCCTTCCACTACATACATACATACTCCACTTCCCAGTACTACCCTCGGGCCGCTGATTTAGTTCTTTATTAAAGGAAACATTATTGGTTTCTATGGGGTGGTATAGTTTATTAATCTGCTATCCTGTCTGCCACTACTGTGTGTCAATGTTTCATAGATGTGCTATATTCTTTTAAACTGCCTTTTGTTTGTGCTGCTGCTCTGTTGCTTAGTTCAGCCAGCCACCCTTTGGCCAATATTGGGGAAAAATATTGTGAACTGCGAGATGGTCAAAATTGACTGGAAAATAAGATTTTAAACCTACCGGTAAATCTTTTTCTCCTAGTCCGTAGAGGACGCTGGGGACTCCGTAAGGACCATGGGGTAAAGACGGGCTCCGCAAGAGACATGGGCACTATAAAGAACTTTAGAATGGGTGTGCACTGGCTCCTCCCTCTATGCCCCTCCTCCAGACCTCAGTTAGAGAAACTGTGCCCAGAGGAGACGGACAGTACGAGGAAAGGATTTTGTTAATCTAAGGGCAAGATTCATACCAGCCCACACTATCCACACCGAATAACATGGAATATACTAACCTGTTAACAGTATGAAACAAAACAGCATCAGCCCAAGACCGTAACATAAACTGTAACATAACCCTTATGTAAGCCAAAACTATATACAAGTCTTGCAGAATTTAGTCCGCACTGGGACGGGCGCCCAGCATCTACTACGGACTAGGAGAAAAAGATTTACCGGTAGGTTTAAAATCTTATTTTCTCTTACGTCCTCGAGGATGCTGGGGACTCCGTAAGGATCATGGGGATTATACCAAAGCTCCAAACCGGGCGGGAGAGTGCGGATGACTCTGCAGCACCGATTGAGCAAACATGAGGTCCTCCTTATCCAGGGTATCAAACTTGTAGAATTTTGCAAAAGTGTTTGAACCTGACCAAGTCGCCGCTCGGCAAGCTGTAATGTCGAGACGCCTCGGGCAGCCGCCCAAGAAGAGCCCACCTTCCTACTGGAATGGGCCTTTACCGAATTCGGTAACTGCAATCCAGCCGTAGAATAAGCCTGCTGAATCGTGTTACAGATCCAACGAGCAATAGTCTGCTTAGAAGCAGGAGCGCCAATCTTGTTGGCTGCATACAGGACAAACAGAGCCTCTGTTTTCCTAACCTGAGCCGTGCTGGCTACATAAATCTTTAAGGCCCTGACTACATCAAGGGACGTGGAATCCTCCAAGTCCCCCGTAGCCACAGGCACCACAATAGGCTGGTTCATATGAAAAGATGAAACCACCTTGGGCAAAAATTGAGGACGAGTCCTCAATTCTGCTCTATCCACATGGAAAATCAGATAGGGGCTTTTGTGAGACAAAGCCGCCAATTCGGATACCCTCCTTGCAGACGCCAAGGCCAACAACATGACCACCTTCCAAGTGAGAAATTTTAATTCCACTGTTTGAAGAGGTTCAAACCAGTGAGACTTTAGGAACTGTAACACCACGTTAAGGTCCCATGGCGCCACTGGAGGCACAAAAAGAGGCTGTATGTGCAGCACTCCCTTTACGAAAGTCTGGACTTCTGGGAGAGAAGCCAATTCCTTCTGAAAGAAAATTGATAGGGCCGGAATCTGTACCTTAATGGAGCCTAATTTCAGGCCCATATCCACTCCTGTCTGCATAAAGTGGAGAAGACGGCCCAGATGGAAATCTTCTGTAGGAGCATTCTTGGCCTCACACCAAGATACATAATTTCTCCAGATACGGTGATAATGCTTCGGCGTCACCTCCTTCCTAGCCCTCATCAAAGTAGGGATGACTTCTTCCGGAATGCCTTTTCCAGCTAGGATTCGGCGTTCAACCGCCATGCCATCAAACGTAGCCGCGGTAAGTCTTGGAACACGCAGGGCCCCTGTTGCAACAGGTCCTCTCTGAGAGGAAGAGGCCACGGATCTCCTGTGAGCATTTCCTGAAGATCTGAATACCAGGCCCTTCGAGGCCAATCCGGAACAATGAGTATTTGTCCGCACTCTTTTTCGTCTTATGATTCTCAATATCTTTGAGATGAGTGGAAGAGGAGGAAACACATAGACCGACCGAAACACCCACGGTGTCACCAGGGCGTCTACCGCTACTGCCTGAGGGTCCCTTGACCTGGCACAATACCTCCGAAGCTTCTTGTTGAGGCGTGACGCCATCATGTCTATTTGAGGAAGTCCCCAACGACTTGTTATCTCTGCAAAAACTTCTTGATGAAGTCCCCACTCTCCTGGATGGAGATCATGTCTGCTGAGGAAGTACGCTTCCCAGTTGTCCACTTTCAGAATGAAGACTGCAGTCAAAGCGCTTACATGCTTTTCCGCCCAGCGAAGAATCCTGGCGGCTTCCGCCATTGCCACTCTGCTCCTTGTTCCGTCCTGTCGGTTTACATGAGCCACGGCTGCGACGTTGTCTGACTGAATCAGAACCGGTAGGTCGTGAAGAAGATTCTCCGCTTGACGCAGGCTGTTGTATATGGCCCTCAATTCCAGTACGTTGATGTGAAGACAAGCCTCCTGGCTTGACCATAGTCCTTGAAAGTTTCTTCCTTGTGTGACTGCTCCCCATCCTCGGACGCTCACGTCCGTGGTCACCAGAACCCAGTCCTGAATGCCGAACCTGCGACCCTCTAGAAGGTGAGCACTCTGCAGCCACCACAGGAGAGACACCCTGGCCCTGGGGGACAGGCTGATTTTCTGATGAATATGAAGATGGGACCCGGACCACTTGTCCAGAAGATCCCACTGAAAAGTCCTCGCATGAAACCTGCCGAAGGTGATGGCCTCGTAGGACGCCACCATTTCCCCCGGTTTCAACAGGTCTCTGACCAAGTTCTGGAGTTCCTGGGCTTTTTCCATTGGGAGAAAAACCCTCTTTTGTTCCGTGTCCAGAATCATGACTAAGAATGATAGCCGAGTTGTTGGCACCAACTGTGACTTTGGTAGATTCAGAATCCAACCGTGTTGTTGCAGCACTCTCAGGGAGAGCGCCACGCTTTTCAACAACTGACCTCTTGATCTCGCCTTTATCAGGAGATCGTCCAAGTACGGGATAATTGTGACTCCCTGCCTGCGCAGGAGTACCATCATTTCCGCCATTACCTTGATGAAAATCCTCGGGGCCGTGGAAAGCCCAAACGGCAACGTCTGAAACTGGTAATGGCAGTCCTGTACAGCGAATCTCAAGTACGCCTGATGAGGGGGATATATGGGGACATGAAGGTACGCGTCCTTTATGTCCAGTGACACCATAAAATCCCCCACCCCCTCCAGGCTGGAAATAACTGCCCGGAGCGATTCAATCTTGATTGTGAACTTTTTCAAGAACTGGTTTAGGGATTTTAAATTTAGAATAGGTCTGACCGAGCCATCCGGCTTCGGGACCACAAATAGGGTTGAATAGTACCCCATCCCCTGTTGACCTGGGGGAACCTCGACCACCACTTGTTGTTGACATAGTTTTTTGAATCGCAGCTAAAACTATCTCCCTCTCTGGGGGAGAAGCCGGTAGAGCCGATTTGAAAAACCGGCGAGGAGGCATGTCTTCGAATTCTAGCTTGTAGCCTTGGGATACAATTTCCATTGCCCAAGGATCCACGTCCGACTGAACCCAGACCTGGCTGAAGAGTCGAAGGCGTGCCCCCACCGGCGCAGACTCCCTCAGTGGAGCCCCAGCGTCATGCGGTGGATTTGGCAGAAGCCGGGGAGGACTTCTGCTCCTGGGAACTAGCCGTAGCAGGCTGCTTTTTCCCTCTTCCCTTACCTCTGGCGAGGAAGGAAGAGCCCCGACCTCTTCTGGACTTATGCGACCGAAAGGACTGCATCTGATATTGTGGTGTTTTCTTTCGCTGTGGGGGAACATAAGGTAAAAAAGTAGATTTGCCCGCGGTAGCTGTGGAAACCAGGTCCGCGAGACCTTCCCCAAATAAATCCTCACCTTTGTAAGGCAAAACTTCCATATGCTTCTTTGAGTCGGCATCACCCGACCATTGACGGGTCCACAGGGCTCGCCTAGCAGAAATCGCCATGGCGTTGGCTCTCGAACCTAGCAGACCAACGTCTCTCTGAGCGTCTCTCATATATAAGACTGCGTCTTTAATGTGACCTAAGGTCAATAAAATGGTATCCCTATCCAGGGTATCAATGTCAGCTGACAAGGTATCCGTCCAAGCCGCAACCGCGCTACAAACCCAAGCCAAGGCTATTGCCGGTCTGAGCAAGGTCCCGGTATGTGTACAAATAGATTTTAAGGTAGTTTCCTGTCTGCGATCAGCAGGATCCTTGAGGGCGGCTGTGTCTGGAGATGGCAGCGCCACCTTTTTGGACAAGGGCGTGAACGCCTTGTCCACCCTGGGTGAGGATTCCCACCGTACTCTGTCCTGTGTCGGGAAAGGATACGCCATAAGAATTGTCTTGGGAATCTGCAGTTTCTTGTCTGGAGTTTCCCAAGCCTTTTCAAATAACGCGTTCAGCTCATGAGATGGGGAAAAGGTTACCTCAGGTTTCTTTTCCTTAAACATGTGTACCCTCTTGTCAGGGACAGAGGGGTCATCAGTGATATGTAAAACATCCTTTATTGCAATAATCATATAATGAATACTTTTGGCCACCCTTGGGTGTAACCTCGCATCATCGTAGTCGACACTGGAATCAGAATCCGTGTCGGTATCAATGTCTGCTACTTGGGACAGGGGACGTTTCTGAGACCCTAAAGGGCCCTGTGACACAGCCAAAGCCATGGATTGACTCCCTGTTCTATCCCTGGACTCTGCTTTGTCCAACCTCTGATGTAATAAAGACACATTTGCATTTAAAACATTCAGCATATCCATCCAATCATGTGTCGGCGTCGCCGAAGGAGACACCACAATCATCTGCTCCACCTTCTCCTTAGAAGAGCCTTCCGCTTCAGACATGCCGACACACGCGTACCGACACCCCCACACACTCAGGGATATATCTATATGGAGACAATTCCCCAATAAGGACCTTTGGAGAGACAGAGAGAAAGTATGCCAGCACACACCCAGCGCCAACTGACACTGGAAACCAATTCCCAGACAAAAACAGCGCTTTTATATAGATATACACTCACTGCGCCAATAAAAAGTGCCCCCCCCCTCTCTTTTTTGCTCTCTGTCACCGTGTTCAGCAGGGGAGAGTCCGGGGAGCCAGCTTCTCTGCAGTGTGCTGTGGAGAAAATGGCGCTGGTTAGTGCTGGAGGATCAAGCTCCGCCCCCTCAGCTGCGGGCTTCGACCCCGCTCAATTTTTCTATACTGGCGGGGGATTCTACAATATAGTGCCTCCGCAGCCCCTATATTATTATTAGCCAGTCCCAAGAGGTTTAAAATTGCTGCCCCGGGGCGCCCCCCCTGCGCCCTGCACCCTTCAGTGTCCGCTGAGTGTGTTGTGTGTGGGAGCAATGGCGCGCAGTGTTACCGCTGCGCGTTACCTCAGAGAAGATCTGAAGTCTTCAGCCGCCTTTGACGTCTTCTTTCTTCTTATACTCACCCGGCTTCTATCTTCCGGCTCTGTGAGGACGACGGCGGCGCGGCTCCGGGACGAACGGCGAGGGTGAGACCTGCGTTCCGACCCTCTGGAGCTAATGGTGTCCAGTAGCCTAAGAAGCAGAGCCTATCATTTAAGTAGGTCTGCTTCTCTCCCCTCAGTCCCACGATGCAGGGAGCCTGTTGCCAGCAGTGCTCCCTGAAAATAAAAAACCTAACAAAATTATTTTTTCAGAGAAACTCAGGAGAGCTCCCCTGTAGTGCCTCTAGTCTCCTCTGGGCACAGGATCCAACGGAGGTCTGGGGGAGGGGCATAGAGGGAGGAGCCAGTGCACACCCATATCTAAAGTTCTTTTTAGTGCCCATGTCTCCTGCGGAGCCCGTCTATACCCCATGGTCCTTACGGAGTCCCCAGCATCCTCTAGGGCGTAAGAGAAATTATTGTTATTGATGTTAATACTACTGTAGGAACAAAAAAATAAAATAAAGCAGGTCCAAATTTCATGATTTTAGCTGTTTAATATTTGCTTTATTTTTGTTAATACAGATTCAAAACTAAAACCAAAGAAAGCACGTGAGGGTGGTTTTGGCAAAACCGAAACACAATGATGAATTGGAACCATAACACATGGAGCGGCGCACATCTCTAATTACAGCATGACAAATTGTGTGGTGTGTATCCAGCTTTAGCGCCCAATGCATAGTTGTGTGTTAGTCAGTCACAATTGCATCTGTTTTGCGTGCACAGGGTGAAATGCAGAGCTGTGTGCATCTATGCAACCACACCATCCCTATGCATATGCCTTGTTATAGAGTGGTCATCATTATAAGCACAAGAGATGCATTGGAGTTCAGACAGAGCCCTGCATAGCTCACAGATGCATCGATCAGAAAAAGCAGCCTACCTGCGACAACCTGTTACCATCCAGTTACACACATTCAGCCACAAGCGGAGAAGTGGAGGTGCATCTGAGATGCGTACGACGCTAAGTCACCCAAAGATGCCTACACTCGGCTACGCAGCTTGCACATATCTTGCCATTTTTGTAACTTTGCATATGCATGTGTTTGTGCCTTTCCCAGGGAGAGTATTCTGCGTCTGCAAAATATTTGGACGGAAACATGTTCAGATCTTTTTATCAAATAATATTTATGGGATATGCCATACAAACACTGAGGATCCCCCGGATGCAATAAGTAGGGACCGCAGCAAATATCCCTCATATTCACAGCAGTCCTTCCATTTCCAACAGCAGAAGCAGCTCCCCTAGGTTTCTCCAGGGGCTGCTAAGCTGTCTGATTTACCGAGCTCCGGTATGCGTTAGCCGCTGCAGCCTATGGGCTACACTTCACAGAAAATACCAAAATAGGGTTCCTTGCAAATGTAAATGTTTTATTGCCGTGAGTGGCAGTGATAAGAAATTGTAATTACCGGGTCTGACTGTGCCAAATTGAAAAGGAAGAGACTACTTTAGTTTTTTTTATTTTACATGTCCTGTTCTGTGGGCCACTGCCCCAATTTCCTTTGGTGGACCTGAACACTGCTGACACAGCCATGTGATATTTCTGTACACACACGCACACCCTTCACAGGAAAACGTTTACACTGGGGCTGCAGGGAGGGGTTTCAGAGTCCAAGTAGCTCATTTATCATTGCCAGGTGGAGGAAATGCCCTGGACATAGAACACTACAGACACATTTAGCAGACAAACCCTGGCTATGGAATCTGACACAAGCTGGTGGTTCTCTGAACACTGATCCACAGAGTGCACATTGCCCAGACGCAGCCTCACACAATGGCCCTCATTCCGAGTTGATCGGTCGCAAGGCGAATTTAGCAGAGTTACACACGCTAAGCCTACTGGGAGTGTATCTTAGCTTCTTAAAATTGCGACCGATGTATTCGCAATATTGCGATTACAAACTACTTTGCAGTTTCTGAGTAACTTCAACCTTACTCTGCCTGTGCGATCAGTTCAGTGCTTGTCGTTCCTGGTTTGACGTCACAAACACTCCCCCGTTTCTTCAGCCACTCCTGCGTTTTTTCCGGAAACGGTAGCGTTTTCATCCACACGCCCATAAAACGCCGTGTTTCCGCCCAGTAACACCCATTTCCTGTCAATCACATTACGATCGCCGGAGCGATGAAAAAGCCGTGAGTAAAAATACTATCTTCATTGTTAAATGACTTGGCGCAGTCGCAGTGCGAATATTGCGCATGCGTACTAAGCGGATTTTCATTGCGATGCGATGAAAAATACCGACCGATCAACTCGGAATGAGGGCCAATATGCGTTTCAAAACCTGAAGCTCTATGTTCACTGATAAGCACATACAGGTCTAATCATTTATAAGGCGTGTAAATGGGTGGTTTCACCAGAGATGGGGCTTCTCATTACTTACCAAGCTCTCTCAGCTGATGAAAGCTATAGCCGGATAACGCTTGCACGATGAAGCCTATTTAGGAAGGATTGCTGTGGTACATGCACTTCCGCAATCATCTTAACAATGGGCCCAATTCAGAGATGCATTTACAGCTGCGATTTTGCTTGATGCACAATTGTGAAAATATGCCAATGACTCAGACGCTGTCTTGTGCATAGAGATGCCCACTGCCGGCATCTCACACCTGCCGCATATATACACAAAAGTCGTCCATCGTGTAAGTCTATGTTGACTCAGACAGAGCGGCTCTCCAGCTGCAAACAAATTTGCAGTGGCTGACTTTGGCATGCCCGGGAAATGGTCCCATTACGCTGTGTTTTTCTAATCACTCCCCGCTACCTCCTCCAAATGCCAACTGTCACTCATTGTGAGAATAAATTATCGTTACTCACAGTGCAGCTCTGGCACATACACAGCGACAGGGAAGAAAAATAAAATCGATCCACTGAGAATATTATTGACATCTCTGGACCGGCAACGCCAAGTCATGCATGTTTAGAAGCACACAAGAATGGCTGGTGAAGCGGTTAGAGAACTTGCAGCGCTGCCAGCCATTACCGCCTGGTAGAAGTGGCAATTGAAGATCATAGTTATTTTATTGTTGAACCCTTGTAGTAAATGGATCTGCAAAATGTACAGGCACAGCAATGACTCTTAGGCAGCCTTGTTGTAGGCACAATTGGTATACATGAAAAATGGCCTCTGAATGCGCCGAGCGAAGTGTGGGGAGGGGGGCGTGTTGGGGGACATCACTAGAATGCATTACTGCAATACTATATAGAAGCTCATCAGATAGCACACTGGAATGTATCAAGGGGATGTAGTTATGTGACCGGCAGACAGGACACTGACGGTCACAACACCTCACACTACATCCCGCCCCCTGAAAATCCCGACAGTCGGCACACCCACAGAGTGGGAATAGAACCTGTGCCCCCCCTCCCGTCGGCGTTCCTCTGCCAGGATACCGGTGGAGGTATGCTGACCGGCGGTCATGCATACCCAACCTGTATCAAGTACATGAATCTCTTCATGAAGAATTTACTGAAAACAGGTAGTCGACAGCTTCTTTTCTACCCAATAAAGCACATCTGATATTTATTAAGCAGAAAATATTAGGAATTCTCAGTAATTAAGTAAACATTACTTTTGCAAAACAGTATTTCCCATAAATGTCAAGTAGATTAATAGGGTAACTCTCATGGAATGACTTCTGCAGTGTTAATACATAATTATGACTACATTCTTCCACCCACACTGCCTGCGCATACTGGCCCCACATTAGGGGCCCCAGATAAGGGGGCAGCAGAAACTTGCTGTCAATATCAGAGTTTTTTTCCCCCCATTTGCTCCAAGTATCTACAGGTGCTGGAAAGCAGAACCACGGAGTGTTTTATTACAGACTATTCCAACTAGTGTACTCCTCAGACCACTGACAATTGTATTGCAACCATTGAATTGTCTGTAATAAAACTGTAAAAAAAAATAAGAATTTACTTACCGATAATTCTATTTCTCATAGTCCGTAGTGGATGCTGGGGACTCCGAAAGGACCATGTGGAATAGCGGCTCCGCAGGAGACTGGGCACAAAAGTAAAAGCTTTAAGACTACCTGGTGTGCACTGGCTCCTCCCCCTATGACCCTCCTCCAAGCCTCAGTTAGGATACTGTGCCCGGACGAGCGTACACAATAAGGAAGGATTTTGAATACCCGGTAAGACTCATACCAGCCACACCAATCACACCGTACAACTTGTGATCTGAACCCAGTTAACAGCATGATAACAGAGGAGCCTCTGAAAAGATGGCTCACAACAATAATAACCCGATTTTTTGTAACAATAACTATGTACAAGTATTGCAGACAATCCGCACTTGGGATGGGCGCCCAGCATCCACTACGGACTATGAGAAATAGAATTATCGGTAAGTAAATTCTTATTTTCTCTGACGTCCTAGTGGATGCTGGGGACTCCGAAAGGACCATGGGGATTATACCAAAGCTCCCAAACGGGGAGAGTGCGGATGACTCTGCAGCACCGAATGAGAGAACTCCAGGTCCTCCTCAGCCAGGGTATCAAATTTGTAGAATTTAGCAAACGTGTTTGCTCCTGACCAAGTAGCTGCTCGGCAAAGTTGTAAAGCCGAGACCCCTCGGGCAGCCGCCCAAGATGAGCCCACTTTCCGTGTGGAATGGGCTTTTACAGATTTTGGCTGTGGCAGGCCTGCCACAGAATGTGCAAGCTGAATTGTACTACAAATCCAACGAGCAATAGTCTGCTTAGAAGCAGGAGCACCCAGCCTGTTGGGTGCATACAGGATAAACAGCGAGTCAGATTTTCTGACTCCAGCCGTCCTAGAAACATATTTTCAGGGCCCTGACTACGTCCAGCAACTTGGAATCCTCCAAGTCCCTAGTAGCCGCAGGCACCACAATAGGCTGGTTTAAGTGAAATGCTGAAACCACCTTAGGGAGAAATTGAGGACGAGTCCTCAATTCTGCCCTGTCCGTATGAAAAATTAGGTAAGGGCTTTTATAGGATAAAGCCGCCAATTCTGAGACACGCCTGGCTGAGGCCAGGGCTAACAGCATTACCACTTTCCATGTGAGATATTTTAAGTCCACAGTGGTGAGTGGTTCAAACCAATGTGATTTTAGGAACCCCAAAACTACATTGAGATCCCAAGGTGCCACTGGAGGCACAAAAGGAGGCTGTATATGCAGTACCCCCTTGACAAACGTCTGAACTTCAGGAACTGAAGCTAGTTCTTTTTGGAAGAATATTGACAGGGCCGAAATTTGAACCTTAATGGACCCTAATTTTAGGCCCATAGACAGTACTGTTTGCAGGAAATGCAGGAAACGACCCAGTTGAAATTCCTCTGTAGGGGCCTTCCTGGCCTCACACCACGCAACATATTTACGCCAAATACGGTGATAATGTTGCACAGTTACATCCTTCCTGGCTTTGATCAGGGTAGGGATGACTTCATCCGGAATGCCTTTTTCCTTCAGGATCCGGCGTTCAACCGCCATGCCGTCAAACGCAGCCGCGGTAAGTCTTGGAACAGACATGGTCCCTGCTGGAGCAGGTCCTTTCTTAGAGGTAGAGGCCACGGGTCTTCCGTGAGCATCTCTTGAAGTTCCGGGTACCAAGTCCTTCTTGGCCAATCCGGAGCCACGAGTATAGTCCTTACTCCTCTCCTTCTTATGATTCTCAGTACCTTGGGTATGAGAGGCAGAGGAGGGAACACATACACTGACTGGTACACCCACAGTGTTACCAGAGCGTCCACAGCTATTGCCTGAGGGTCCCTTGACCTGGCGCAATATCTGTCCAGTTTTTTGTTGAGGCGGGACGCCATCATGTCCACCTTTGGTTTTTCCCAACGGTTCACAATCATGTGGAAGACTTCTGGGTGAAGTCCCCACTCCCCCGGGTGGAGGTCGTGTCTGCTGAGGAAGTCTGCTTCCCAGTTGTCCACTCCCGGAATGAACACTGCTGACAGTGCTATCACATGATTTTCCGCCCAGCGAAGAATCCTTGCAACTTCCGTCATTGCCCTCCTGCTTCTTGTGCCGCCCTGTCTGTTTACGTGGGCGACTGCCGTGATGTTGTCCGACTGGATCAGCACCGGCTGACCCTGAAGCAGAGGCCTTGCCTGACTTAGGGCATTGTAAATGGCCCTTAGTTCCAGGATATTTATGTGAAGTGACGTTTCCATGCTTGACCACAAGCCCTGGAAATTTTTTCCCTGTGTGACTGCTCCCCAGCCTCTCAGGCTGGCATCCGTGGTCACCAGGACCCAGTCCTGAATGCCGAATCTGCGGCCCTCTAGAAGATGAGCACTCTGCAACCACCACAGGAGAGACACCCTTGTCCTTGGAGACAGGGTTATCCGCTGATGCATTTGAAGATGCGATCCGGACCATTTGTCCAGCAGATCCCACTGAAAAGTTCTTGCGTGGAATCTGCCGAATGGAATCGCTTCGTAAGAAGCCACCATTTTTCCCAGGACCCTTGTGCATTGATGCACTGACACTTGGCCTGGTTTTAGGAGGTTCCTGACTAGGTCGGATAACTCCCTGGCTTTCTCCTCCAGGAGAAACACCTTTTTCTGTACTGTGTCCAGAATCATCCCTAGGAACAGCAGACGTGTCGTCGGAATCAGCTGCGATTTTGGAATATTTAGAATCCATCCGTGCTGTCGTAGTACTACTTGAGATAGTGCTACTCCGACCTCTAACTGTTCTCTGGACCTTGCCCTTATCAGGAGATCGTCCAAGTAAGGGATAATTAAGACGCCTTTTCTTCGAAGAAGAATCATCATTTCGGCCATTACCTTGGTAAAGACCCGGGGTGCCGTGGACAATCCAAACGGCAGCGTCTGAAACAGATAGTGACAGTTCTGTACCACAAACCTGAGGTACCCTTGGTGAGAAGGGTAAATTGGGACATGGAGGTAAGCATTCTTGATGTCCAGAGACACCATATAGTCCCCTTCTTCCAGGTTCGCTATCACTGCTCTGAGTGATTCCATCTTGAATTTGAACCTTTGTATGTAAGTGTTCAAGGATTTCAGATTTAAAATAGGTCTCACCGAGCCGTCCGGCTTCGGTACCACAAACAGCGTGGAATAATACCCCTTTCCCTGTTGTAGGAGGGGTACCTTGATTATCACCTGCTGGGAATACAGCTTGTGAATGGCTTCCAATACCGCCTCCCTGTCGGGGGGAGACGTTGGTAAAGCAGACTTCAGGAACCGGCGAGGGGGAGACGTCTCGAATTCCAATTTGTACCCCTGAGATACTACCTGCAGGATCCAGGAGTCCACTTGCGAGTGAGCCCACTACGCGCTGAAATTCTTGAGACGGGCCCCCACCGTGCCTGAGTCCGCTTGTAAGGCCCCAGCGTCATGCTGAGGACTTGGCAGAAGCGGGGGAGGGCTTCTGTTCCTGGGAAGAGGCTGTCTGCTGCAGTCTTTTTCCCCTTCCTCTGCCCTGTGGCAGATACGAGTGGCCTTTTGCCCGCTTGCCCTTATGGGGACGAAAGGACTGAGCCTGAAAAGACGGTGTCTTTTTCTGCTGAGAGGTGACCTGGGGTAAAAAGGTGGATTTCCCAGCCGTTGCCGTGGCCACCAGGTACGATAGACCGACCCCAAATAACTCCTCCCCTTTAAACGGCAATACTTCCATATGCCGTTTGGAATCCGCATCACCTGACCACTGTCGCGTCCATAACCCTCTTCTGGCAGAAATGGACAGCGCACTTACTCTTGATGCCAGAGTGCAAATATCCCTCTGTGCATCTCTCATATATAGAAATGCATCCTTTAAATGCTCTATAGTCAATAATATATTGTCCCTGTCCAGGGTATCAATATTTTTAGTCAGGGAATCCGACCAAGCCACCCCAGCACTGCACATCCAGGCTGAGGCGATTGCTGGTCGCAGTATAATACCAGTATGTGTGTATATACTTTTTAGGATATTTTCCAGCTTCCTATCAGCTGGTTCCTTGAGGGCGGCCGTATCAGGAGACGGTAACGCCACTTGTTTTGATAAGCGTGTGAGCGCCTTATCTACCCTAGGGGGTGTTTCCCAACGCGCCCTAACCTCTGGCGGGAAAGGGTATAATGCCAATAATTTTTTAGAAATTAGCAGTTTTTTATCGGGGGAAACCCACGCTTCATCACACACCTCATTTAATTCATCTGATTCAGGAAAAACTACGGGTAGTTTTTTCACACCCCACATAATACCATTTTTTGTGGTACTTGTAGTATCAGAAATGTTCAAAACCTCCTTCATTGCCGTGATCATGTAACGTGTGGCCCTACTGGAAAATACGTTTGTTTCCTCACCGTCGACACTGGAGTCAGTGTCCGTGTCTGGGTCTGTGTCGACCACCTGAGGTAACGGGCGCTTTAGAGCCCCTGACGGTGTTTGAGACGCCTGTACAGGTATTAACTGATTTGCCGGCTGTCTCATGTCGTCAACAGTCTTTTGTAAAGTGCTGACACTATCACGTAATTCCTTCCATAAGACCATCCAGTCAGGTGTCGACTCCCTAGGGGGTGACATCACTAATACAGGCAATTGCTCCGCCTCCATACCATTTTCCTCCTCATACATGTCGACACAACGTACCGACACACAGCACACACACAGGGAATGCTCTGATAGAGGACAGGACCCCACTAGCCCTTTGGGGAGACAGAGGGAGAGTTTGCCAGCACACACCAGAGCGCTATATAATAAGAATTTACTTACCGATAATTCTATTTCTCGGAGTCCGTAGTGGATGCTGGGGTTCCTGAAAGGACCATGGGGAATAGCGGCTCCGCAGGAGACAGGGCACAAAAGTAAAGCTTTCCGATCAGGTGGTGTGCACTGGCTCCTCCCCCTATGACCCTCCTCCAAGCCAGTTAGGTACTGTGCCCGGACGAGCGTACACAATAAGGGAGGAATTTTGAATCCCGGGTAAGACTCATACCAGCCACACCAATCACACCGTACAACTTGTGATCTAAACCCAGTTAACAGTATGATAACAGCGGAGCCTCTGAAAAGATGGCTCACAACAATAATAACCCGATTTTTGTAACTATGTACAAGTATTGCAGATAATCCGCACTTGGGATGGGCGCCCAGCATCCACTACGGACTCCGAGAAATAGAATTATCGGTAAGTAAATTCTTATTTCCTCTATCGTCCTAGTGGATGCTGGGGTTCCTGAAAGGACCATGGGGATTATACCAAAGCTCCCAAACGGGCGGGAGAGTGCGGATGACTCTGCAGCACCGAATGAGAGAACTCCAGGTCCTCCTTAGCCAGGGTATCAAATTTGTAGAATTTAGCAAACGTGTTTGCCCCTGACCAAGTAGCTGCTCGGCAAAGTTGTAAAGCCGAGACCCCTCGGGCAGCCGCCCAAGATGAGCCCACCTTCCTTGTGGAATGGGCATTTACATATTTTGGCTGTGGCAGGCCTGCCACAGAATGTGCAAGCTGAATTGTATTACACATCCAACTAGCAATAGTCTGCTTAGAAGCAAGAGCACCCAGTTTGTTGGGTGCATACAGGATAACAGCCAATCAGTTTTCCTGACTCCAGCCGTCCTGGAACATATTTTCAGGGCCCTGACAACATCTAGCAACTTGGAGTCCTCCAAGTCCCTAGTAGGTGCAAGGCACCACAATAAGCTGGTTCAGGTGAAACACTGACACCACCTTAGGGAGAGAACTGGGGACGAGTCCGCAGCTCTGCCCTGTCCGAATGGACAAACAGATATGGGCTTTTTTGAGAAAAAAACCACCAATTTGACACTTGCCTGGTCCAGGCCAGGGCCAAGAGCATGGTCACTTTTCATGTGAGATGCTTCAAATCCACAGATTTGACTGGTTTTAAACCAATGTGATTTGAGGAATCCCAGAACTACGTTGAGATCCCACAGTGCCACTGGAGGCACAAAAGGGGGTTGTATATGCAATACTCCCTTGACAAACTTCTGGACTTCAGGAACTGAAGCCAATTCTTTCTGGAAGAAAATCGACAGGGCCGAAATTTGAACCTTAATGGACCCCAATTTGAGGCCCATAGACACTCCTGTTTGCAGGAAATGCAGGAAACGACCGAGTTGAAATTTCTTTGTGGGGCCTTCCTGGCCTCACACCACGCAACATATTTTCGCCACATGTGGTGATAATGTTGTGCGGTCACCTCCTTTCTGGCTTTGACCAGGGTAGGAATGACCTCTTCCGGAATGCCTTTTTCCCTTAGGATCCGGCTTTCCACCGCCATGCCGACAAACGCAGCTGCGGTAAGTCTTGGAACAGACATGGTAC
The DNA here is from genome assembly GCF_028390025.1 of Pseudophryne corroboree. NCBI lineage: Eukaryota > Metazoa > Chordata > Amphibia > Anura > Myobatrachidae > Pseudophryne > Pseudophryne corroboree. The sequence continues at coordinate 384,271,694 of NC_086451.1, forward strand.
TTGCTGAAGCAAGTCCCTTCTTAGCGGCAGAGGCCATAAGACCTCTATAAGCATCTCTTGAAGTTCCGGGTACCAAGTCCTTCTTGGCCAATCCGGAGCCATGAGTATAGTTCTTACTCCTCTACGTCTTATAATTCTCAGCACCTTAGGTATGAGAAGCAGAGGAGGGAACACATACACCGACTGGTACACCCACGGTGTTACCAGAACGTCCACAGCTATTGCCTGAGGGTCTTTTGACCTGGCGCAATACCTGTCCCGTTTTTTGTTCAGACGGGACGCCATCATGTCCACCTTTGGTATTTCCCAACGGTTTACAATCATGTGGAAAAAACTTCCCGATGAAGTTTCCACTCTCCCGGGTGGAGGTCGTGCCTGCTGAGGAAGTCTGCTTCCCAGTTTCCATTCCCGGGATGAAACACTGCTGACAGTGCTATCACATGATTTTCCGCCCAGCGAAAAGTCCTTGCAGTTTTTGCCATTGCCCTCCTGCTTCTTGTGTCGCCCTGTCTGTTTACGTGAGCGACTGCCGTGATGTTTTTCCCACTGGATCAATACCGGCTGACCTTGAAGCAGAGGTCTTGCTAAGCTTAGAGCATTAGAAATTTACCCTTAGCTCCAGTATATTTATGTGGAGAAAAGTCTCCAGACTTGATCACACTCCCTGGAAATTTTTTCCTTGTGTGACTGCTCCCCAGCCTCTCGGGTTGGGCTCCGTGGTCACCAGCATCCAATCCTGAATGCCAAATCTGCGGCCCTCTAGAAGATGAGCACTCTATAACCACCACAGGAGAGACACCCTTGTCCTTGGATATAGGGTTATCCGCTGATGCATCTGAAGATGCGATCCGGACCATTTGTCCAGCAGATCCCACTGAAAAGTTCTTGCGTGAAATCTGCCGAATGGAATTGCTTCGTAGAAAGCCACCATTTTTACCAGGACCCTTGTGCAATGATGCACTGTTTTTAGGAGGTTCCTGACTAGCTCGGATAACTCCCTGGCTTTCTCTTCCGGGAGAAACACCTTTTTCTGGACTGTGTCCAGAATCATCCCTAGGCACAGCAGACGTGTCGTCGGGATCAGCTGCGATTTTGGAATATTTAGAATCCACCCGTGCCGTTGTAGCAGTATCCGAGATAGTGCTACTCCGACCTCCAACTGTTCCCTGGACTATGTCCTTATCAGGAGATCGTCCAAGTAAGGGATAATTAAGACGCCTTTTCTTCGAAGAAGAATCATCATTTCGGCCATTACCTTGGTAAAGACCCGGGGTGCCGTGGACAATCCAAACGGCAGCGTCTGAAACTGATAGTGACAGTTCTGCACCACGAACCTGAGGTACCCTTAGTGAGAAGGGCAAATTTGGGACATAGAGGTAAGCATCCCTGATGTCCCGGGACACTATATAGTCCCCTTCTTCCTGGTTCGTTATCACTGCTCTGAGTGACTCCATCTTGATTTGAACCTTTGTAAGTGTTCAAAAAATTTTTTAGAATAAGTCTCACCTAGCCTTCTGGCTTCAGTACCACAATATAGTGTGGAATAATACCCCTTTTCTTGTAGTAGGAGGGGTAATTTAATTATCACCTGCTGGGAATACAGCTTGTGAATTTTTTCCCATACTGCCTCCTTGTCGGAGGGAGACCTTGGTAAAGCAGACTTCAGGAGCCTGCGAAGGGGAAACGTCTCGACATTCCAATCTGTACCCCTGGGATACTACTTGTAGGATCCAGGGGTCCTGTACGGTCTCAGCGCCATGCTGATAACTTGTCAGAAGCGGTGGAACGCTTCTGTTCCTGGGAATGGGCTGCCTGCTGCAGTCTTCTTCCCTTTCCTCTATCCCTGGGCAGATATGATCTTATAGGGACGAAAGGACTGAGGCTGAAAAGATGGTGTCTTTTTCTGCAGAGATGTGACTTAGGGTAAAAACGGTGGATTTTCCAGCAGTTGCCGTGGCCACCAGGTCCGATGGACCGACCCCAAATAACTCCTCTTCCTTTATACGGCAATACACCTTTGTGCCGTTTGGAATCTGCATCACCTGACCACTGTCGTGTCCATAACATCTTCTGGCAGTTATGGACATCGCATTTACTCTTGATGCCAGAGTGCAAATATCCCTCTGTGCATCTCGCATATATAGAAATGCATCCTTTAAATGCTCTATAGTCAATAAAATACTGTCCCTGTCAAGGGTATCAATATTTTTAGTCAGGGAATCCGACCAAGCCACCCCAGCTCTGCACATCCAGGCTGAGGCGATCGCTGGTCGCAGTATAACACCAGTATGTGTGTATATACTTTTTATGATATTTTCCAGCCTCCTGTCAGCTGGTCCTTGAGGACGGCCCTATCTATAGACGGTACCGCCACTTGTTTTGATAAGCGTGTGAGCGCCTTATCCACCCTAAGGGGTGTTTCCCAACGCGCCCTAACTTCTGGCGGGAAAGGGTATACCGCCCATAATTTTCTATCGGGGGGAACCCACGCATCATCACACACTTTATTTAATTTATCTGATTCAGGAAAAACTATGGTAGTTTTTTCACATCCCACATAATACCCTCGTTTGTGGTACTTGTAGTATCAGAAATATGTAACACCTCCTTCATTGCCTTTAACGTGTGGCCCTAATAAGGAATACGTTTGTTTATTCACCGTCGACACTGGATTCAGTGTCCCTGTCTGTGTCTGTGTCGACCGACTAAAGTAAACGGGCGTTTTAAAACCCCTGACGGTGTTTTTGAGACGTCTGGACCGGCACTAATTGTTTGTCGGCCGTCTCATGTCGTCAACCGACCTTGCAGCGTGTTGACATTATCACGTAATTCCCTAAATAAGCCATCCATTCCGGTGTCGACTCCCTAGAGAGTGACATCACCATTACAGGCAATTGCTCCGCCTCCTCACCAACATCGTCCTCCTACATGTCGACACACACGTACCGACACACAGCACACACACAGGGAATGCTCTGATAGAGGACAGGACCCACTAGCCCTTTGGAGAGACAGAGGGAGAGTTTGCCAGCACACACCAAAAACGCTATAATTATATAGGGACAACCTTATATAAGTGTTTTCCCTTATAGCATCTTTTTTATATATTTCTAACGCCAAATTAGTGCCCCCCCTCTCTGTTTTAACCCTGTTTCTGTAGTGCAGTGCAGGGGAGAGCCTGGGAGCCTTCCCTCCAGCCTTTCTGTGAGGGAAAATGGCGCTGTGTGCTGAGGAGATAGGCCCCGCCCCTTTTTCGGCGGCCTCGTCTCCTGCTCTTAACGGATTCTGGCAGGGGTTAAATATCTCCATATAGCCTCCGGAGGCTATATGTGAGGTATTTTTAGCCAAAATAGGTATTCATTTGCCTCCCAGGGCGCCCCCCTCCCAGCGCCCTGCACCCTCAGTGACTGCCGTGTGAAGTGTGCTGAGAGGAAAATGGCGCACAGCTGCAGTGCTGTGCGCTACCTTTAGAAGACTGAGGAGTCTTCTGCCGCCGATTCTGGACCTCTTCTTACTTCAGCATCTGCAAGGGGGCCGGCGGCAAGGCTCCGGTGACCATCCAGGCTGTACCTGTGATCGTCCCTCTGGAGCTGATGTCCAGTAGCCAAGAAGCCAATCCATCCTGCACGCAGGTGAGTTCACTTCTTCTCCCCTAAGTCCCTCGTTGCAGTGATCCTGTTGCCAGCAGGACTCACTGTAAAATAAAAAACCTAAGCTAAACTTTTCTAAGCAGCTCTTTAGGAGAGCCACCTAGATTGCACCCTTCTCGGCCGGGCACAAAAATCTAACTGGCTTGGAGGAGGGTCATAGGGGGAGGAGCCAGTGCACACCACCTGATCGGAAAGCTTTACTTTTGTGCCCTGTCTCCTGCGGAGCCGCTATTCCCCATGGTCCTTTCAGGAACCCCAGCATCCACTAGGACGATAGAGAAATATATATATATATATATATATATATATATATATATATATATATATATATATACATATACAGGGATAACCTTATATAAGTGTTTTTCCCTTATATAGCTGCTGTATAGATTTATCTGCCAAATTAGTGCCCCCCCTCTCTTTGTTTTACCCTGTTTCTGTAGTGCAGGACTGCAGGGGAGAGTCAGGGAGCTTCCCTCCAACGGAGCTGTGAGGAAAAATGGCGCCAGTGTGCTGAGGAGATAGGCTCCGCCCCCTTCTCGGCGGCCGTTCTCCCGCTTTTTTATGGAAAAACAGGCATGAGTTAAATGCATCCATATAGCCCAGGAGCTATATGTGATGCATTTTTTGCCCCCTAAGGTGTTTATATTGCGTCTCAGGGCGCCCCCACCCAGCGCCCTGCACCCTCAGTGACCGAAGTGTGCTGAGAGCAATGACGCACAGCTGCGGTGCTGTGCGCTACCTTATTGAAGACAGGACGTCTTCTGCCGCCGATTTTTCCGGACCTCTTCTGCTCTTCTGGCTCTGTAAGGGGGACGGCGGCGCGGCTCTGGGACCCATCCATGGCTGGGCCTGTGATCGTCCCTCTGGAGCTAATGTCCAGTAGCCTAAGAAGCCCAATCCACTCTGCACGCAGGTGAGTTCGCTTCTTCTCCCCTTAGTCCCTCGATGCAGTGAGCCTGTTGCCAGCAGGTCTCACTGAAAATAAAAAACCTAAAACTAAACTTTTTTCTAAGCAGCTCAGGAGAGCCACCTAGACTGCACCCTTCTCGTTCGGGCACAAAAATCTAACTGAGGCTTGGAGGAGGGTCATAGGGGGAGGAGCCAGTGCACACCAGGTAGTCTTAAAGCTTTTACTTTTGTGCCCAGTCTCCTGCGGAGCCGCTATTCCCCATGGTCCTTTCGGAGTCCCCAGCATCCACTAGGACGTCAGAGAAACATTTCACTGTGGTCTAGGGGTAGTGCAATCACTAGAAACACCTGTAATTGTGGTGCCATATAAATGAAGGATAACTGGACAAGACTCCAGCATCCCGCTGTATTCTGGGTAAAGTGGGCGAGACAGGGCGACAATGCTATTTGCTATAAATTTCATCATTATAGACCTGGCCATTTACTCAAGATTACATGCCACCTGAACCTCCCTATCCTAGAAACTGACTTGCCAAAGTTGGCAAGTACGCAATGGTCTGAGGGTGTACAATCAATGCAATAGTCTTTAATAATATACACAATTGTCGGGGGACAATCTAAGTCTGTAATGGGCCCTACACACTGGCAGATAATACTGAAAGATATGAACGAGAAACCGTTCATATCTTTCAGTGTGGAGGCACCAGCGATGAACGATGCGCGGCCCTGCGCTCATTCATCGCTGGTGACCCGTCGCTTGTGCATGCAGGCCAATATGGACGATCTCGTCCAAATTTGCCTGCACTTCTATGGAGCCGGGTAACGGGGGGAGTGAAGTTCACTCCCCCCCCCCCCCCCCCGCCGCCGGGTCACCCGTCGGCAGTATCCGCCGTCGGGCAGCACGGCGTGGGATCACGCTGTGTGTAGGGCCCATCAGACATTGTTTTGAGAAAAGCAAAAAAAGGTAACTTTGCATCTTGGCAAAACCATGTTGCATGCAGATGGGGCACATGTAAAATGTGTCCAAATTAATACCCAAATTGCAGTGTAAAAATAAAGCTGTATAGCATTTGAGGGCTGCATGCAAAAGCAACTAGTATTTACTCTGCATGCAAATATAATAAATGTATTTGTTCCCCTATTACTGCAGCATGGTTTGTCCAGGTGCAAAGTTACTTTTTTTTTACTTTGCTCACAAGTCAGAATGTGTCCCTATAACTATATTGTAAAAATACTCCATGAACTTAAGATTGTAAGGTTGTGAGCAGGGCCCTCTTACCAATGTGTGCTGAGCGGTCTGTGCTAGATCGCTCAGCACACATCTTCCCCGTGTGTACAGGGCTTAAGTACATTATCTTGTAATTCCTAGCAGCTAGTACTCTAAATATAGAACCTGGCATATAATATACTAAACATAATAGAATAAAATGCCATAATGCACAATATAAAAGTCAAATTCTAGGTTTCTTAATACATAGTATGGATGTAATAAATACCTCTGTGCTGTTAGTACAAGACTGGAGGGTGACCTGTAAAAGGAGGAAACAGAGATTAGAGCGGACAGATATGAATGAGAGTATCACTTTATTTTTTACATTTGACCAAAAACAGATCACAAAATGCTTTCCTCATAAGAATAAAAAGCGCCTATATCTCTACATATCCTAGAAAGATATCTCCTGTGTTAAACCCCCATATCACTGACTAACACCGTCCGCGTAGACGTACATAGAAAGGTGGTAGTCTCCAATTTAACAAGGTCAGGTTTTCAGAGTTGGTCTCCTATAGTGAACACCATCATGTGGTCAGCAGCCTTTGAGTGTGACTCCTTTTGTGAGCATGCATAACCTAAGGCTGGGCATGTGCAGTAACAAGGCCAGGAAAGAACACAGGAGTGTCATTTGTCACCGCTGTGTACAGTGGCGGATGAATAGCTGTCATGATATGCAGTTCTCCCAGCATGAAAAGTACGACAAGTAGCCACAATACTTTACTGACCTATTCCTGCAATAATTGATGTGTGTTTCCAGAGAGTCTTAAATAGACCCCATTATATAACAAGTATTGACGTATCCAGGGGCGGATTGGGAACAAAAAGCAGCCCTGGAAAAATTTGTACTAGTGGCCCCACTTGGGCAGCACCCTCCCCCCAAGACTTTCCAGATAGTGGGCATGTCCAGCATCAAGGGGGAAGTTAAAAGGAAATCAAATCAAATATTATGAGCACATTATATGATACACCTTTAGAATTTAGGAAACTATATAATTCTTTAGAAAGATATATTTTCTTGCTTATTACACCAACTGCGTATCCCAATCACTATTCACTCAATCTTATATGTCAGCCAAGCAGGCAGAGCATATACTAGATCATCTGCAATCACAGGCTAAGTGGCAAAGACATTTTCATATATGCAAATTATTTTGCATCTTATTCATTAGGTCTATAAATAGGACCACGTCCTCAAACAAAACAGGCCCCACGGGTGCGTCAGCCCACCGGGGATCTTCCCTGTGAGCCCTATGGCCAATCCGCCTCTGGACGTATCAGTAGAGAGAGATCACTCCACAAAATAAAATCTTGTAAGCATGGTGTAAGTCACATTGGGGCAGATGTATTAACCTGGAGAAGGCATAAAAAAGTGATAAACCAGTGATATGTGCAAGGTGATAAAGGCACCAGCCAATCAGATCCTAACTGTTAATTTACATACTGGAGCTGATTGGCTGGTGCCTTTATCACCTTGCACATATCACTGGTTTATCACTTCCTTATGCCTTCTCCAGGTTAATACATCTGCCCCATTATTTCCAAAGAGTATTTTGTTCTGCACCCAGTCCGTTCTACGGTCACTTAAACACTTTGTAAATGAGACCCACATATTCCTATCTTGTATTGATTGCGGATCAATGGGAGAGGATCGAAGAAATACACTGTAGGGGGTTCGATCACCCCACCTCCCATCCTTTGTGTGTCTGTAACAAGGGTCAAGATCTCAAGCACAAAGGAAGCCACTGAATAACACAATACTTACATAGGGAGAAGGAGGTTGGGTGGTTGAAAATAGATTTGAGACTAATGTTTAGCGCTTGAGGATGCCAACCCCCCCCCCAACCTCATGGTTTTATCCACCCTCTGTATGTGGGAAAGGCATTAGTAATAGACCACATCAAAGCTGGGACAGTGAAAGCCACAGATATGGCACAGATTACAGTTATCAGCTGAATGTTATTCATCCTCTTGCAGATGTTTGAAGTGCTTTATCTCTTTTCTGTGTAATTTCCAAACACAGCCAGATAGACCATCATCACAAAGACCGTTATAAAACCTTCTTAAAGCGAAACGGTTAGGACACAATTTGCCTCACAAAACAGAGACTATACAAGAGCAATTGGAAGGTGTAAGTGGGTACACACTAGGACGACTCGCAAACGATGCAATGTCGTCAGCAACGGGACCCGACGAGCAGCGACGGCAGGGAGCCGGGGCCATGCTGCATGCAATATCACCCGCCAGGAGCGTGCATCGTCAGCGACATAGTGCATACACACTGGACGATATTGTGAATGATGTGTCTGAATCGGGCACATCGTGCCAATATCACCCTAGTGTGTACGTACCGTACTATTAAAAATATAGGATACGCTGTGTTTTCCACCATCTTGGAGTGGGTGGGGATATCAGGTGGGTGCCACCCCTGTAAAACTTCTCTAACTGCAACTTCTTCATATCCATCCTCTCAGAGATGTGGTCAGGAGACAGATGGTCACATAACCTCCCACTACATCCCGCCCCCTCACAATCCCGACAGTCGACCAACAGGGACTTTTCCCACTCGCAACACCTAAAAAATACTGTATTTGCCCAGTTTAATCTACGCTTTTCACATCTGGAGTACACACCCCTGTGAAATACAACATGTGACACTGAAGTAGTGTTTGTTTCCACTTTCAATAAAACAGGTTATGTAGTCTATTAGCATATTAAAGGTGTGGCTGCACAACAGATCAGAGCCGGCAGAAGAAGATACCTTGAAGGCACAGATCCTTGGATGGTGGCAATGGGTCACTAAAAACAATCACGGACGGGTTAAACTCACGCTGGGCGGCTGTCAGGCGTTTACAGAATGTTTAGGGTTTTGCTTACGGTGGATAACTTACCATTACTGACCATTCCAGCTTGTGCTGTTTGACTACACCAGCCAATCACTGCGTCAACTGGGCAGTGCACGTGGTCATATCTATAATAGAGGCAGGGTGTGTGTACAACACAGGCAACTGGGTTCCAAGAGCCCACACTGCACACAACCCTGGTTGTGTATCAACATGGAACGGCCAGCTGTAGGACAGTAGTCACTGTTGCCATACTCTATATTGCTACCTCAAATGGCTATTATTACATTATAAATGTATGTTGGGTTTCTATGGGTTACAGTGTATGTGGATGGATTAGATAGATACTTTTTTTTTTTTTTTATGTGCACCAAAATAGTATAAGTTCCTAGTGTATATGAGAGAGAGCGCATGGGGCAATGTTTGCTGGTTTACTCATTTCAGGACAACCTTAATATCAGATTCCTGTCTTCCTGTAACCGAGCCCCTTCTTGGTGTTATACAGAGGTCAGACTGCATTATCTGCTTTTCTCAAGTGAGACCAGAGCACCTGCAGGTTATCAGGGCGTGTGACTGGAAGAGGAAAGACTTGTTCCCTGATCCTCCAATTAGCAACTCTTCATGTTTCTAGAAGCAACTTGTTGGTTCTATGCACAGGACGCAATTTGAGATGATTTTTGGAGTTGGGCAATGATAAACGGAGTCCCGTTATTTAGATCAGTAACATTTGATTTAAGATTTATGTGACAAATACATATTCAGTACCCAAGTTCTCCAGATTTCTGCTTGTGGCTTAGTTTCGGTAGTTTATAGTATCAGATGGGATGAGGGCTCTGTAATCAATTCTGATCACACTAAGGGTAGGATTGCAAAGACAACAAAATAAACACTGTTATTGGAGCGCGCTGACGTTTTTGCCAATAAGGGTTTTTCTTTTTTGCGTCTTTGCAATCCCTCCCTCAGAGTACCCAGTATTCACCTCCTGGGAGCATCGCTAATGTTTCTAGCCTTACATTTAGGAATATCCCCACCACTCCCCTAATAGTTTGCCCTGAACAGAGATTTATTGTATCCAGTGTCTGTCTGTGTATATATTATATATTATATATATATATATATATATATATATATATATATATTATATATATTTTTTTTTATTTTTTTATTACACACGCTAATTTCAGATCACACCTGGCATTCTTTCAACCCACCCTGCACTTTCCTTTAGGTCCCAAAGAATGACTTTTTTTTTTTCCGTTTGTTTATTTGGGTTCTCTAGGAGTCTCAATTATAGGACTACAGGGAAATTGACATAGGAAAAAATAATCTGGACAGACAGACATCGTATATCTAAGAACTTGTTTTGTAGCAAGAAGGACTTACTGGATATACCCAGTGCAATTTGCCTTTGTACTGTACTCCATACTTGCCTCTTCTAGGTGACCTGACTGTCCATCCACACCCACGGAACAGGACAGGGCATAACAAGAACATAAAATAGTAATGATACCATCTCTGCTCAATTTTTTAGCAGAGCAGTTTTATGTAATCACTAAATATCACGTGACGCTGCTCTGCTCCAAAAACAGAATGGGTAATATAATATCCTCACCTGTAGGCTGCTTCTCCTCTGCTCATCTGTGTCCATGTCCAGGAGATCATCAATGTTCACTTCATCTGGCATGTCCATCTCCTGAAAGAAAATGAACATGGGTTGGTGTGAGGAAAGGGTTAATCCTGAGAGCTAAAACAGGGCTGATATTCACATCGCCATCACATTTGTGTGGCGGAAGCAGCAGAGGAGGGGTATACATTGCATGTCTCCAGGATGGCTGATCTGTCCCTCAGGGACACTATATTCAATGATTATGCAGAAGGCACAGTTCCTGGAAGAAGTCAAATATCCACTGGGTAACAGAGCCTGGGCTAAGTGTGTTATCATGGAGCCATTCAGAGGTCGCTCGGTTAACTCAGCAAAATTACCTCGCAGGAGGCACTTCAGTGTGCGACATTCCTAAAAGCAAGCCTTAACCGATGGAACTGTCATCCACTACATGGGACGAAACCAATATTTAGTAGTTGGGGCTGGCGCTTGTATAGAGGCATGGTTTTTAGCCAGCCTGGGTACGTCATGGGTGGAACAGGAGCATGGGGAATTTGGTCAACATTTTTCAGACCAAGCATGTTGGTAGATATGTTTTGGTCACTTTACACCTAAGCTTGTTTTCAGGAGCTACAGACTAGAATCCAGGCATCTGATTAAGTCTAAATGGTTATATACACAGGAAACTAACTGGTGTCGTTTCTTTAGCTTTCATTTGTGGGGTTTTCTAGACAGGCCCCATAGTTCTCTTTAATGCTGTCTGATTATTGTGTAATTAGCTATCAGTGGTATTGGATGCTTGGTGCAGCATACTCTTGTGATTAACTATCACAGATACACAGTGACTGGAGCAAGGAATAACTACACAATATCTATTTAGGAATACAATTATAACGGCCATAGATATAAATCAGTATAAAGATCAATAAATTGCTAAACCAAACGACAGTCCCTGACATTGTAACTTAAATGATATATGTTGGATTTACTAAAATTGGCTATTTAGGCAGTTGTCTAGTAAGTGTATATATACACATAAATGGAGATTACGTATTTAGGGTATCCGGGTATAAATATCTGGCCTGTACATACTTTACAGCCTCTAACCCCTTATGATTACACAGAGCATTATATGCAGTACCTTGCAACTTTTCATGGGAAAAATCAGTGACAAACAAGGGCATGCACATGGAAAGGGTGAATGATCTTACATCAAGGAGGCCTGACTAGCGTTTCCAATGTGGTGCCTCCCCCCCCCCACCACCACCACCACCACAACCACAACCACCACTTTCCCTACAATCAGCTTCTAAACACAATGCAATGAACATGTTCACTTCTGTTCTGCCGAGCCTCAGTGGTCAGTATACCTTGCAACCTTCCTGCGTAATCTAGACTGCTGGAGCTGAAACGCAAGTTATATGACTGGACAGAATATAATAGGGCAGGATATAGTAAATGACTTTGCTGATTAAAAAGCGCATCTTCCAAAGACACCATGTACTGCACTTTGTAGGTTCATTTTAGGTTTGTTTACTAACGTTAATTATAATGTATTTTTACTTTAATGACTCTTCTTCAGTAACATATAATATATACTGCCTATACGCTATACACTATACGTTATATAGTAGTACATGATGAAATACCTAAGCTATACTGTTAAATCACAGAGAGAACATGGTTTTGCGTCACATGGAAGATAGGCAATTCAGCACATTAATGAATGATGTGAGGTTTCCAGTGCTCCCATTACTTTATACTGATCTCTGGATAATCTCTCTGGTTAATGTCATCTAGCTTCCTCTAAGAAACATACAAGCATCTCATTACCGGTACGAGATACCCTAAATGCAACCTGCTAAACACACTGGAGATCCAACTGACTTCTGCGCTACCCTGAATAACCAGCTGTTCTGCAGGGGATGCGGTTACATTGCCGACCCCTGAAACCCGACCACTGACAATGTCGACAGCCGGAATCCCAGCTACCAGGGGCTATTCCCACTCGTGGGTGTCCACGACACCCATTGAGTGGAAATAGAATCTGTGGCAAGCCCGCAAGGGGCTTCAATGCGCTTGCCACCCTGCCAGCGTTCTGGTGGTTGGGAGCCTGGCGTTGGTATGTTGACCGCAGGGATCCCGGCCTCCCATACCCATTCTGCAGAGGTGTGTCTAGGTCTCAGTCACCCACAGACATATGCACAGTGTGATAGGACTGCTTTGCGAACGTCTATGAATCGGGCCTTCTGTGTACTGTCGAAGTCGAAAAATATTGTAATGCATATACCCTGTACTAACCCCATACACATGCCCGCTGCGCATGCACTCAGTCCTCAATTTGCGTAGGATCGCTCCTGCGATCATGCGCGTGGTATAGGTATTTACGGCGGAGTTTGTGGGCGCATAGAGGGTTATTAGAACATTACATATTTAACCCAAATAGTGCATTTTGTACACATAGTTCCCCTACACCACATCAGCGAGTATCAACAGTTTAAACAGTTCCAGGACTAAGGGATTCGCCTTTGCATGATAGGAAGGGTCAGATAAAGGTTGGAAGGTGATGTCTAGTAGGGTATTTTAAGGGTAACATTCCGGTGTTGGTTAGAGAAAGATCGCATGTTCCAGCGTATAGTTATGTGCAGAAGTAGAATATAGATATTAACTGTATTTACTGTATATTATGTATGCGGCGGGAATCCAGTGGATACCACCCACCAGAGCAGTTGGGGAAAGACATCGCCCATCTTTTCAAATCAACCTATGACCTCTCCTGTAATGAAAAGACACATCTCTGTGTCCAATGGACAATGAGATTACAGTGACCATTGTATTGTGTATGTAAGTTGTGTATAAAAAGACCAATGTTGCCTGGCCGGTCAGAAGACTCTGAACGCTTTCTACCTGACAAGCGGAGGACCGGCCGGGTTGCGCTTGCGAACATTCTCACGTATGTACATTCTCTGTAGCCATTATTCTGTTTTAGATTTATCTTGTTAGCCTGTAGTGTACGATTTGTACTGTTTTACCTTTTGAAATAATCCACGGTGGCCTTAGAACCCTGTGGTTTCAACTACAAATCGGTGTTGTGTCCTCACTTTCCTGCAAGGGTTTAAGAGCATATTTAACTGTATAAGGTTTATAAGTATTGATAAGGTGTACGCAGTGCGGGTACTTTATACCGCCAGTGCTACTTAAGGTTTAAAGTATAACATCGTTGCAGTACTTTGCTGCTAAGGGTTTAAAGTGTAATCATATCATTGCATTGTAACACTAACAAGGTTTAAAGGTTATCAATTGTGTGTGCACGCGCTGTGCGTACTCTGTACACTCAGCGCGGCGTGTGTACGCCAAGTACGTACCACGTACGGGACTCTGTACGCAAATAGCGTACAAAGTGCGTAGCACGTGTATTCATTGTAGCTGCCATAGCAGCTCCACGGTAAAAGTGTATCTAGAGGTATAGCTTTATGGTTTAAGATAATATCGACATTATCAGTACATATATTTTCACTGAAGCTCATGTGTTTACAGACCAAGATGGCGGCAGAATTTTACACATGCAAAGGGGAGGAGCTTGACAGAGTGAACGCTATCCTAGTAGAAACCAGATTTCCTTTTTCTTAAGGATGTGCAACCATCTCCAATTACTGAAAAAAAGAAAAAAAAAGAAACGCGATGTTCATGCCTGATCACCAATATATGGATCGGTTCTGGAGACTTCAAGCAGCGATAAATGACCTATTCCCTAGCATCTCCTGCTTTACTGCGCATTTTCCTTTTTTACATGCGCAGATGAGGAGATTTTACCAGCCAACCTAACCACATGTGCGCCAACAAATTTCCTGTGCATGCGCCCGCACTTTCTGCGGGGGGGGAGGGGCAGAAAAAGCGATCGCCTCTGTCTGACAATCAGGCAGAGGCGATCGCAGGGCGGGAACGCTCCATTTCCAGGTAGGAGACGGAGCGCTGCGTGGGCAGGGCGGCATGAACGGGGCGTGTCGTGGGCTAAAATGGCACCAAGTCTCCTGCAGGCGCAGCTAAGCTGCAGAATTTTTATGATGAAGCAGAAATTGCGAGGCGCTCGCAATTTCTGCTTCATCAAGGGGAAGAGGGGGGGGGGGGAGGCACAGAGCAGCATGCCTTGCCCAGCGATGGGCGGCCCCCAGCATGCGATCCAAAGGATAGCAAATTCTGCTGATTAATCCTTACTGAATTAGCCCCCAAATGTGATAGCCCACAATTTGTGGAAGCCAGTGTGATTCCAGCAATCAGTGAAGCACGCAGGTTTTTTTTTTTGTAGTACCCAGAAACCATTATGGTTGGCCAATTTTTTCCCCCAGAGTGGTGTCTCCATCTCAGCAAAAACAGCAGTTGGGGGGAGCCGCTTGCGCATGCCCAACGCAGCATCTCCTTCCGCCACCATCTTTAAATCTAGAGACTATCTCACCAGAGTTGCGCTGGTTCTTGCAAATTGCAGACTGTTACAATTAGCCCCGTGCATAACGGGAGACTTTTACAACTCACTGCACTGGAAACACGCTTCTTGTTTTCTGAAGAGTCACACCTTGATGTTCACGAAGGGGTACAATGAAACGCTTTCCACTGCTTCTCTTACGTGACCTGCCCAATATTTAAAGGTATGTAGGGAAACAGACTGTCATATAAATTAATTTATATACTATATAGGTAAGTACCATCCTCATGAATTGGCTTAGCCTACAAAATGGCTGCCTCTATTGTGTGTAGGTGCTAGATTAATTGTACATACAATGTTGTAGGTCATACAAAGTAATAAATAAAAGGGGAAAATATATGTTTTTAGGTACAGAGTAAGTGTTGGTAAATAAAGTGCAGTGTTACCCAGCTCGGGTCACCTGGTCACACCAGCTTATACAGAGGGACCCAGCTGCCATATTAGCAGATAATTGGCTGATACCCCCTGGGAGAGAATGTGACACTCAGAGAGGGGGATGTGCTCCCCCAGGGAACACTAATCACTGTCACATACACACAAAGTCCATTCAAGATTATTGGAAGATGAATGATAGATGTCTCAGAGAAGCTGCTCGTGGCTGGGGACTGAATGAATAATTCATACCAAGTGTGTGTATGGAAATAGGAACATGATGAATTCTATAGGCACATGAAGGTTTAGGGTTTCAGGACTACAGAAATATATGTGTGTGTGTGTGTGTGTGTGTGTGTGTGTGTGTATACACACACTGGATTGTACTGGGCATATGGTCAATAGGCTGGACACAGAGCTATATATGGTGGTCAATAGAACGGTAAGCGTGGCATGCATACTGTGGGCATGAGCACGATGACATAGCTTTATATGTTGTACAGCATGCATTGGCATGATGCTGATAACCTGGGAATACACACAGCTGGGCGTAATGCTGTATGACGCTCTTATGTGGCATGCTGGGCAGTAAGGGGGGGGGGGGGGGTGCTGGACAGGAGGCAGCCATGCTAGGTATTATAAGCTCTATGTGGTGGGACTTAATATTCACTATTCTTTCAAAGAGGTTTAACAATAGGATGCCCAAACTAGTTCTCTGACCTGGGCCCCATCTTGTGTAAAACGAGTATATTTAGTATTTTATTTTCTGGGTTTTGCTAATTGGCCAGGAAAGAACATGTAAAAACATTAAACATAACTGCAGTTATTAATGATGTAACACACAACACTGCAAGCCTTATTTGCAGCCCAGAGGAACCCTCCTCCCCAGCAAAACACTTCATTTTGCAAAAATGAACCTAGTTATTCTAAACCTGGATACATGCCACATGCCGGTTTTTGCAACCGACTCTGGAAAATCACTTTGCACCTACTGTTGCAGGATCAGATCCAGCGTTTCGCATTCAAGACAAAGGATTACTTACTATGGGGGGTTATTCAGTAAGGATTGCAGATTCCTCTTATCAGCAGAATCTGCAATCCTTTGTATCGCATGGGAGCCGCCCATCGCAGGGCAAGGCTGCCCTGCATGCTAAATGGCCAACCCGGTGACCGCCAGCAACTGTGGACGACCCCCTGCAGCCGCAGTTACGCTGCGTACGTAGGCGGTCTACCGACATTTTCTTGATTGGAGCGACCTGCCCCCATTTTCGATGTGCTGCCCCCGCATCAGTGATTCGTCGCCCCGTTAACGCCTCTGCCGGTCAGTCAGGCAGAGGAGTTCACAGTCAATGACATCAGATCACATTGACTGCTAGCACACACGCAGGACGTGACCTCCATGTGCGCATTGGCGCCGTCAAAGGGGTTAGCTGACTAACCCCAATGTCACTTCATCATGCAGCCATCTATCACTATAGGATACCTACCTGACCCCTCAAGATGTTTTATCACATTGGGGCAGATGTATTAAGCCTGGAGAAGTGATAAAAGCAGTGATAAGTGCAAGGTGATAACGCACCAGCCAATCATTACAGATTTGAAAAATGACAGGAGCTGACTGGCTGGTGTGTTATCACCTTCCAATTATCACTGCTTTATCCCTTCTCCAGGATTAATACATCAGCCCCAGGGCTTAAAGTGAGCCGGAACGGGGCGGAACTGCGTTCCGTCAGTCCCACTTGGGAGACGGAATGCAGTTCCGCCTCCTCCAGCTCACCTAACCAGATGTGTGCCTGGCACTGCAGGGAGATGCCGGGTGCCCGCTGAGATTGTGTTACCAGCGGGCGCCCGGCTCTCTCTCCACAGCGGAAGCCGGCGGCAGGAGCTCACTACTGAGCTCCGGCTTCTGGCTCTGTAGGTGTGCGCTATGGGAGAGATGTCATGACGTCTCTCTCATAGTGCCGGGGAGCGGACGCCAGGAAGACTGCAGCGGTCGGACGCGGGAGCGGGGCTTGGCGAGTATGGTCGGTGTTTTGTTTTTTTATATGTGTGACTGCTTCTACTGGGGGCAAGCTACAAGGGGGCGTTACTAATGGGGCCAACTACTGGGGGCAAACAACATGGGGGCATTAGGACATTTGGACCTGTGGACATCTACCGACATCCAGGATTACTGGATCGTGGACTAATTATTTGGAGCCTTGGTGCCGCTGTGTATTAGGAGTGTCTATCAGGAACCCTACAATTGCGTGCTGGAGCCATTGCCAACTGGACCACCACCTACGGGCCATTTACATCGTCACTACTGGACTGGTAAATATTTGGAACTGACAGTCCTTACAGCAATAAAAGCTATTAATTAATTTTTATTATATTGTGTGTTGTAATAGTAAGGCAAAGATTTCTTCCTTATAAATATTTAATAAATAACCTATCAATTGTTTTTTTTTAAAACACACCTGTCTGTTTGTATGAATGTAGTTAGCACTGTGTTGCTTTTATATTACTACTGGGGGGCATTACCACTGGGGGCTAAACTACATGGGGCAAACTACGTGAGGGCATTACCACTGGGAGGCTAAACTAAAGGGGGGTAAACTACTGGGGTCATAACTGCAGGGGTATTACCACTGGGGGCTAAACTACTGTGGCCATAACTACTGGGGCTAAATGACTGGGCCCTGGGGGCATTACTACAGGTGACATTACTACTGGGGAGGGGGGGGAGGGGGAGAAAAACTACACAGGGGCATTACCGTTAAGGGCACAACTAATGAGGGCATTGTAAAGGGGGCACTTCATATGGGGCATCACTCCTGGGGACATAAGGGGCACTACTACGGGGGGCTTCGCGTAAGGAGCACCGCTACTATGGGCTCTATATTAGGGGCACTACCAGCACAGTGGACATTGAATAAGGAGCACTACTACTGTGGGCATTGTAAAAGGGGTGCTACAGCTGTGGGCATTATGTGTATTACGGGGTTCTACTACTGTGGGCATTATGTGTATTAGCGATGCTACTACTGTGGGCATTATTACTATTGTGTGACCACGCCCCTTTTTTGAGGCTACACCCTTTTGAGGCACCACCTCTCTAGGAACACTTTAAGAACTGATCTGCCCCATTGTTAGAATTTTGCTGTCCCCTGAAGTATACATAACTGTAGTGTCCAATAATTGCTCCCATCCACTTTCAATTCCAGTTATTAAAAAAAATTAAAAATAAATAACTTTTAGATCTGTCATATTTTATTTTTCCCATAGAGCATGAGAGCACCTAGACTTCAATTAGCTAGGAACGCCTGCCCACGAGAAAATGTTGCACCACCTGCAGAAGCAAAGCAGCACAGAAGAGATCAAGGTATCTCTAGTCATATCTAGACTACATTTATATGTATGCAGTGTAAATATAACTACTCTATGTTATTTCATGCTTATGACATAAGAATTTCAACATTTGTTCCAGAGGGTGTGTCAAGTGAAATATATCATAAAATAGAAGACTCTTACTCCATAGATACTTTTATAAATATACCTATGTGGGTAGAGTTCCCCTTAACTCTCAATGGGGTCAATTCAATTCGGCAACTTAAGAATAGCGCCGGGAATTAGCTCCCGACGCTATTCAATTCAGCTGCTAGTGACCCGCAATTGTCGGGAATTCTTCTCTCATCCCCGGGGGATGAGAGAAGAAACCCGACAAAAGTGCTGCCTCGCGGCCGGCGCGTGGCTGATTCTGTCGGGAATCAGCATCGCCGCGGGTAGTTAAGTCGGAGAATGCCCGTTCTCCCGACAAAACTACCTGTTAAGTCGGCGAGAACGGGACATCGCCGACTTAACTGGAGCTGAATTGAATAGCGTCGGGAGCTAATTCCCGGCGCTATTCTTAAGTTGCCGAATAGAATCGACCCCAATGTGTCACCCTGTTATCATTCCATCATTTACTTCTCAGGAATTGTATTGTCCTATTGCTCTCATTAACCCTCATCCAGTATAATAAAAGGCTAACGCTGCTCCTCAACTTTATGGGGGAATTAAAGTGTTTTGCGCGCGGCCACTAGATGGCGCCCTATGGAGCAATTCAAGTGTTGCACTGTTCGGGCTCGCACAGCTGCCGACACTGACATTATTGTTATGTTGTTCCGTCATTCTGACGGGCTAGTAGCTAATACCCTTATACAGTGTATCCTTTTATTAACTCAGGGCAGATGCATTAAGCCTGGAGAAGTGATAGATCAGTGATAACGTACTAGCCAATCATTATGGATTTGAACAATGACAGTTAAGAGCGGATTGGCTGGGGCGTAATCACCTAGCGCTTATCACCTCTTTATCCCTTCTCCAGGCTTAATACATCTGCCCAACAGTGTCCCTTTACTCCAATCCTCACACATCTCATGTTTTCAGGATTTATTTTTTCATGCACAGGTAACTAAAGTTGGGCATACACTATACAATTATCTGACAGATAATCTGTGGTTGGACTGAAGACCTGGTAATGGATGAGAGCAACTGACAATCAACCATTTGCTACCAAACATTGGAAAATGAAATACAAATTGGTTAAATGACAGACAGGTTTTGTCCATTTTCCAGTGTTTGGTAGTAAATGGTTGATTGTCAGATGCTCTCATACCAGGTTTTCATTCCAACCACAGATTATCTGCCAGATAATTGTATAGTGTATGCCCAGCTTTACTCTATTTGGCTAGGTCCATAATTATCCCACCTGCATCCACAGATATAAATAATGAGCTATTGTGGGTGTGTGAAACACTGGTTTAACTCTATCATCACCCCTAGGACACTCACCCTGCCCTGGTATAGCTGCTCAATACTGTCATCTATCCACTTCTCCACATCCAGCCTTTTCTGCAGCTCCTTGCGGTCATACTTCACCGTGACTCTGGCTTGTCTCCGCTGTATGGCTTGTCCTGAATCTCGGCTCCTGGACGGAGAATGGGTTTTATTGATCAGTCTCTTCCCAACCTTATTTGCAGCCATTCCTGAAAGTCCTGTTCTGAGTAGATTAGGTATTGAGGGCAGGAGATAAGGCTTGTGGGGTCTTCAGTTCAGGGTAATCAATTCATTCAGTAAAGACAAAGATTTCTCAGGCATTGCCAGAAGAGTAATTACAGATGTCCAAGTGAGGGTTTTCCGCAGGCTACTAATGTGATGTAAGAGTCATAAATGAATATGATCAGTGACTTTAATGTTCATCCCGCATGGATAAGTACTCCAGTAATAGCTGTCCCACTATAGATCAGAAGTCTATGAGCAATAATAGATCTCCAGTTATCAATCAACACATTCAGGACTGTATCACAGATACGCAGATTTGCTGTTAGACTGTTATCTCCACGTGTCCAAATAATCCAGAACAATACAAAGGACTTACTGTGATAGAGACAGACATGCTCTTGTGATATGGTGTTAGTGCTGGGTTCGCTCTAATCCTGTGATGTGCTCAATGCCACTCCTCACACGTGCTTTTATGGCTGCACTACAGCTGTAGCGGTGTACATCCTAGCCCTGCAACTCTCAGACTGTCACTGACACAGCAGCACAATGTCTCTGACTGAGCATGTGGGGAGGGGAGGAGCTCTTGTGCAAATCACTGTAGTGTATTGTGCTGAATACTTATCACCCATGGCCAGCAGGACACAAACCTCCAGGTCAAACCTCCCCGCAGACCTCCCGTAAGGTTTGCACACACTGTGAGATAAATCTTTAAAGGGGGGTAAACACAGAGCGG
Organism: Pseudophryne corroboree; assembly: GCF_028390025.1. NCBI lineage: Eukaryota > Metazoa > Chordata > Amphibia > Anura > Myobatrachidae > Pseudophryne > Pseudophryne corroboree. Next base: position 384,292,582 of record NC_086451.1, read on the forward strand.
GTTCTGGAATGAATGGTCGACAATGTTAAGGTTAACACTCATTAGGTCGACCACTATTGGTCGACATTGGCATGGTCGACATGGACTAATAGTCGACACATGAAAATGGTTGACACATGAAAAGGTCGACATGATTTTTTTTAAACCATTTTTGGTGTCGTTTCCTGCGTAAAGTGACGGGGAACCCCAAATAGTGTACCGCGTCCCCTCGCAGCTTTGGGCAGGTTACCATTCCCAGTTGTAGTCCACGTGGATCGTAAAGTATGAAAAAGTTCCAAAATAGAAAAAAAAGTGAAAAACTCATGTCGACCTTTTCATGTGGCGACCTTTCATGTGGCGACCATTTCCATGTGTCGACCATTAGTCCATGTCGACAATGTCAACCACTAGTGGTCGACCTAATGAGTGTCGACCTTAACACTGTCGACCATCTGACCGGATACCCATGTGCGGTCCCGCACGTCGTTATCGCCGGTGCTAGATTGGCCTGCATGCAGGCACAATTTAGCAGGTCGCTTATTTCACCGCTTGGTGAAATTAGCTGCCCCCCCCCCCCCTTCCGTCCCCTCTCGCTCAGCACACATTGCGCTGTGCTAAGCGGGGGGAGAGATGTGTGCTGAGTGGTCTGTGCTAGACCGCTTAGCACTCATCTCCCGCCACCTCTCCCAGTATGTACGGTCCTTGAGATTTTGACTCTATAGTCATAATCTTAAGGAAAGTTAATGCACATCTAAAGGTGTTAGGCAGCTTGCGATACCGATTCGATCCCGATGCGCGCTCCCGTGGGGTCGGTATTGCAAGGCTAGATAGACTGTGCAGACAAGTCAATCTTGACTATCTAGTGCAGTGGTTCTTAACCGCGGTCCTCAAGTACCCCCAACAGTTCATATTTTCCAGGTCTCCTCACAGGATTGCAAGTGAAATAATTAGCTCAACCTGTGGGTCTTTTAAAATGTGAGTGAGTAATGAATATACCTGTTCAACTGCTAGGTGGCCTGGAAAACATGAACTGTTGGGGGTACTTGGGGGTACTTGAGGACCGAGGTTGAGAACCACTGATCTGGGCCCTCATTCCGAGTTGATCGCTCGCTAGCTGCTTTTAGCAGCAGTGCACACGCTAGGCCGCCGCCCTCTGGGAGTGTATCTTAGCTTAGCAGAAGTGCGAACGAAAGGTTAGCAGAACTGCTCGTGAAATTCTTCATGCAGTTTCTGAGCAGCTCCAAACCTACTCCTACCTTGCGATCACTTCAGTCAGTTTAGTTTCTGTTTTGAAGTCACAAACGTTTGGCCAGCCACTCCCCCGTTTCCCCACACTCCCGGAAAACGGTCAGTTACCACCCAGAAACACCCACTTCCTGTCAATCACTCACCGATCAGCAAAGCGACAGAAAAGCGTCGCTCGCCCTTGTGTAAAACTGCATAGTTTTGTGTGAAAGTACTTCACGCATGCGTACTGCAGCCCGAACGCATGCACAGAAGTGCCGATTTTTAGCCTGATCGCTGTGCTGCGAACAACGGCAGCTAGTGATCAACTCGGAATGACCGCCCTAGTGCACTATCTAGTACAAAGTATAGTCAAAATTGGCACTTAGTCCATTTGTATGGAAAAATCTCCAGTGCACCTTCGAACTTCCGTCAATTTCTTTCCTCGGATATATCATCTCGGGCACAGAGCTTCGTATGGATCCGGAAAAAGTTAAAGCCATCTGGGATTGGACTCAACCACTCTCGTTGAAAGCGGTGCAAAGATTCCTGGGCTTTGCTAATTACTACCGGAATTCATTAAGGGATTCTCCACCATAGTAGCACCCATTACCTGCCTGACCAAGAAAGGCTTTAAACCAAGTCTATGGCCTCCTGAAGCCGTGGAGGCATTTTCTCAGTTGAAATCAGCCTTTATGTCCGCTCTGGTGCTTCAGCAGCCTAATCTTGAGAAGTCTTTTTTCCTAGAAGTAGATGCATCCTCAGCTGGTGTAGGAGCTGTTCTTTTGCAGTACTCTTCGGATGGGAATTTACATCCGTGTGGCTACTACTCCCAGAAATTTTTGCCTGCAGAACGAAACTATTCCATAGGAGACCAGGAACTTTTGGCAATAAAATCTGCCCTGGAGGAGTGGAGATATTTACTGGAGGGTGCTAAACATCTTATTACTAACTATACCAATCACAAGAATTTGCTCTACATTAGGACCGCTCAATGTCTTAATCCTTGCCAAGCTTGATGGGCACTCTTTTTCACTCTGTTTTCATTTATCATTAAGTATCCGGCCGGGACTCTCAATGCAAAAGCTGACACTCCCTGACCACCTCTGACGAAGAGAGTTCGGTTGAGAAGAGTCTAATTCTCAATCCACTCTCCATCTCCACAGCTCCCACCTTCCTAGGCCCTCCACCAGGAAGGTCGTCCGTTCCAGTTGAGATTCGCTTGAAATTGTTACAGTGGGCTCATATCTCCAAGTTCTCCGGCCACCCAGGGGCACAAAAAATGTTTGAATTCTTGCAAAGGTCTTATTGGTAGCCCACCATGAGGAAAGATATACAGGATTAAGTCAGCTCATGCTCTCAATGTACCCAACACAAAATCCCTTGTCTACCTCCTGCCGGGTTATTTCATCCTTTGTCCATCCCCAGTAGGCCCTAGACCCATATCTCTATGGACTTCATCATGGAGTTACACTGGCAAGACTCCATTCTAGATCAACTATGGATTCCATCTGCATGTTCCTGAGTTACCGCTTTCCCCTTCGAAGGATGTTCCTGTTGTAACCTCCACTCTGCAGCATTTCAGTCACGTCTGGAATAAGGTTCATGCTCACCTTAAGAGAATCTCCATCAGATATAAACTCTTCGCGGACAGGAAACGGCGGGTAGTTCCTCAATACAAGGTTGGCTACAGGGTATAGCTCTCCACTCGCAATCTTCGGCTTAAGGTGCCCACTATGAAATTTGCTTCAAGATTCATCGGTCCTTACCCAGTCCTGCAAGTCCTGAACCCTGTTGTCTACAAATTGGGTTTGCCGTCTCACTTTCGAATACCAAACTCTTTCCACGTTTCTCTCCTCCGCCCTCTTATTTTAAACCGTTTTCTTTCAGATTCACCTAGACCAATTCCGGTGGAGACCGAGGCCGGAACAGAATTTGAAGGCAAGGCTATTCTTGATTTTCGTTACTATCGTAAGAATCTACAGTACCTGGTGGAATGGAAAGGTTATGGACCTGAGGAGAGAAGTTGGGTGAAGGTTTCCTATGTTTCTGCTCCACGACTAGTTCAGATCTTTCATTCCAAGCATCAGACGAAGCCAGGAAAGTGTCCAGGGGCCACTCCTAGAGGAGGAGGTACTAACACAGACAGGGAGTAGCGGCCGCCACTCTTACCCCTCCACTGCGCGCTGGGTCTCCGGGGCGGTCTCCCCCCGAGTGGGCTTTGGGTCCCGGCGTGGGGATGGCATCTCTCCGGTCCATGGGTGCCGCCACTGTGCCCAGCATCCACGTGTGTGGAATGGGCCAATGGCTCAATCCGAGGCTCCCTCCACCAATCAGAGCAGAGCGGCAGTTCAAAAGGAGGCGCCGGGCAAAGCTCAGGCGCTAGAGTATCGTCGCTGCACAAGCTTCTCCCAGGCTCACACTGCTATTCGTGGAAGTGTGTTCCCAGCTCTCACTGAGTTCCTGTGCTTCCAGCATATACAGTGTGTTCCCAGCTCTCACTGAGTTCCTGTGCTTTCAGCATATACAGTGTGTTCCCAGCTCTCACTGAGTTCCTGTGCTTCCAGCATATACAGTGTGTTCCCAGCTCTCACTGAGTTCCTGTGCTTTCAGCATATACAGTGTGTTCCCAGCTCTCATTGAGTTCCTGCGCTTCCAGCATATACAAGTGTGCTCCCAGCTCTCACTAAGTTCCAGTGCTTCCAGTATTTACAGTGTGTTCTCAGCTCTCACTTGGGGGGGGTCATTCCGAGTTGATAGCTCGCTAGCAGTTTTTAGCAGCCGTGCAAACTCATTGCCGCCGCTCACTGGGGAGTGTATTTTCGCTTTGCAGAAGTGCGAACGCTTGTGCAGCAGAGCGCCTGCAAAGTCTTTTTGTGCAAAACAAGACCAGCCCTGTAGTTACTCTTCGTGTGCATTCATTCTAACGACGGTGGGACAGCTTTTGACGTCACACCCCCGCCCAGCATTCGCCCAGCCACGCCTGCATTTTTCGAAGCACTCCCTAAAAACGGTCGGTTGCCACCCAGAAACGCCCACTTCATGTCAATCTTCCTGCGTTGTGCCGTGCGACTGAAAGTTTCGCTAGAACCTGTGCAAAACCACAAAGGACTTTGTAACCATACATCACGTGTGCGCATTGCGGCGCATACGTATGCACAGAAATGCAGATTTTTAACCTGATCGCTGCGCTGCGAAAGGCAGCTAGCGATCAACTTGGAATGACCCCCTTGGTTCCAGTGCTTCCAGCATTGAGTGTTCTTCAGCATCGTTCACAAGTCATCACTCATTTCTTCATTCAGTGTTCTTCAGCATCATTCACAAGTCATCACTCATTTCTTCATTCAGTGTTCTTCAGCATCATTCACAAGTCATCACTCATTTCTTCACTCAGTGTCCTTTGGTATCGTTCTCAAGCATTACTTACCTATAAATCTGCATGAAGAAGACCTACATCCAGCCGTCTTTATTACGACCCATCTCTGGTTCCTCTTCCCGACCATTGGAAGAACCTCCGAGTACCCAACCCTTCCGTTCCAGGTCTGTGACACTGGCACATTTCACTTACAGTGCTTCATCCCATATAGTGTATATATATATATTTATTATGTGTTATGTATGATCAGTGATACAAGATTATGGGGTATATGCAATTGCGGTCGAATTCCCGAAATTGTCGAATTTCGGGTATTTTTCGCCCCAAAAAAAAATTCGTCAATGCAATTCAGTGCTTTCCGTCAAAAACGGACTTTCAAAATTCGACTTTTTGAAATTCGACTTTTTGCAAATTCGACTTTTCTGCAATGATACAAGTGCTGCAATTCGACAAGAGCATATTCAATTCAAGTTTGGAAATTCGACAGCAGTGCTTTTAAACAGCAAATTCGTCATTTTCAATCCGCCACACTTTGGAGGGTGAAACCAATAAAAAAAATTTAAAACATGTTTTTTTTGTGGGTTTTTTTCGTGGTAATATCAGATCTATTTATATTTGAAGGGATTAGGTACTTGGTTTGTCTTTTTGGGAGGCACAAGTATTATTTATATATTTTTAAAAATAATATATTTTTATTATTATTTTTTTTTATAGATGGAATGGTGAAATCCCTGAAAAAAATGGCGTGGGGTCCCCCCTCCAAAGCATAACCAGCCTCGGGCTCTTCGAGCTGGTCCTGGTTCTAAAAATGCGGGGAAAAAATTGACAGGGGATCCCCCGTATTTTTAAAACCAGCACCGGGCTCTGCGCCTGGTGCTGGTGCAAAAAATACGGGGGACAAAACGAGTAGGGGTCCCCGTATTTATTACACCAGCATCGGGCTCCACTAGCTGGACAGATAATGTCACAGCCGGGGGTCACTTTTATACAGTGCCCTGCGGCCGTGGCATTAAATATCCAACTAGTCACCCCTGGCCGGGGTACCCTGAGGGAGTGGGGACCCCTTCAATCAAGGGGTCCCCCCCCAGCCACCCAAGGGCCAGGGGTGAAGCCCGAGGCTGCCCCCCCCATCCAAGGGCTGCGGATGGGAGGCTGATAGCCTTGGTAAAATGTCAAGAATATTGTTTTTTCCAGAAGAACTACAAGTCCCAGCAAGCCTCCCCCGCAAGCTGGTACTTGGAGAACCACAAGTACCAGCATGCGGGAGAAAAACGGGCCCGCTGGTACCTGTAGTTCTACTGGAAAAAAAATACCCAAATAAAAACAGGACACACACACCGTGACAGTAAAACTTTATTTCATACGTCGACACACACATACTTACCTATGTTCACACGCCGACATCGGTCCTCTTCTCCAAGTAGAATCCACGGATACCTGAAAAGAAAAGATAAATATACTCACCTCAGCCAGGGTCCAGAGATAAATCCACGTACTTGTTAAAAAAAAAAAAAAAAACGGACACCCGTACCATGCCGGACTGAAAGGGGTCCCATGCTTACACATGGGACCCCTTATCCCGAATGCAGAGAGACCTCTCAGAGTGACAGCTGTCACAGAAAGGTCTCTAAAGCCAATCAGGAAGCGCAACTTCGTTGCGCTCACCTGATTGGCTGTGCGCTGTCTGAACTCAGACAGCGCATCGCACAGCTCCGTCCATTACTTTCAATGGTGGGAACTTAGCGGCTAGAGGTGAGGTCACCCGCCGGTCAGCGGCTGACCGCGGGTAACCCCCGCAGACGGCAAAGTTCTCACCATTGAAAGTAATGGAGAGGCTTTGCGATGCGCTGTCTGACAGCTCAGACAGCGCACAGCCAATCAGGTGAGCGCCACGGAAGTAGCGCTTCCTGATTGGCTGAAGGGACTTCAGTGACAGGAGTCACGTGGTGTCCCGGCATTCGGGGAAAGGGGTCTGATGTGAAAGCATGAGACCCCTTTCAGTCCGGTGGTACGAGTGTTCGTTTTTTTTTTTAACAAGTACGTGGATGTACCTCTGGACGCTGGAAGGTGAGTATAATTTTTTTCACAGGTACCCTCGGATCGTCGGAGACCGTGGCAGTCGGCGTGTCAACATAGGTAAGTATGTGTGTGTCGGCAGTGTGTAATAAAGTTTTACTGTCACTGTGTCTGTGTACTGTTTTTATTTGGGTATTTTTTTTCCAGTAGAACTACAGGTACCAGCGGGCCCGGTTTTCTCCCGCATACTGGTACTTGTGGTTCTCCAAGTACCAGCTTGCGGGGGAGGCTTGCTGGGACTTGTAGTACTGCTGGAAAAAACAATATTCTTGTCATTTTTCTCAAGGCTATCAGCCTCCCATCCACAGCCATTGGATGGGGGGGACAGCCTCGGGCTTCACCCCTGGCCCTTGGGTGGCTGGGGGGGGGACCCCTTGATTGAAGGGGTCCCCACTCCCCCAGGGTACTCCGGCCAGGGGTGACTAGTTGGATATTTAATGCCACGGCCGCAGGGCACTGTATAAAAGTGACCCCAGGCTGTGGCATTATCTGTCCAGCTACTGGAGCCCGATGCTGGTGTAATAAATACGGGGGACCCCTACTCTTTTTGTCCCCCGTATTTTTTGCACCAGCACCAGGCGCAGAGCCCAGTGCTGGTTTTAAAAATACGGGGGATCCCTGCCCAATTTCCCCCCCGCATTTTTAGAACCAGGACCAGCTCGAAGAGCCTGAGGCTGGTTATGCTTTGAAGGGGGGACCCCACGCCATTTTTTTTACGGCTTTTTCCCGCTTTTTCCCGTTTTTTTAAATCGCAGCAAAATCCGGCAAATCGGCCGTTTTTCGCCCGCGGGACTGTCGAATCCGTTTTTCATTGAATATGGTGAATTCCGGCAGCCACCTGCCGGAATTCACCTGTCGAATTGTGTCGAATTAAAAAACGGCGATAATTTGCCGCGATTCGCCGTGAATTGCATATACCCCAATGTTCCTTGGAACAACATTTTTCCAGAATGACCTCAAATATCACGTATGCACACCATTTTTCATAATGAATCACACACTTTTTTTTTAAATTATTAAATTGTCAGTAACCGAATAAATAAATATATTTATAAAATAAAGCATTTAAACATTTATGCAGTGGATTGTGAAATAATTTACATTCAGAACAGTTTTGATCAATAAAATGTACATAAAACATCTGAAATAACATAGTACTAAGTGGCAACTAGAAATAGTGTTTATTCCAATTGTCAAATGATATGGAATATATTGCGCTACATAAAAACAGGAAAAAATAATAATAATGATACACTAATTTTTTTAAAGTGATGCTTCCTTGCATGTTTAGTTGAAAATGTTGCTAATGTCAATCGCTGGCTGGATCTAAGAGTAGCCAGCCCAAGGCTGGATTGCTCATGGCCAGGGCTCGAGGATGGCACACCTGAGGTACTGACCTCTTGCAGAGCCGGCCCTAACCAATATGATGCCCTAGGCAAGATTTCACCAGTCACTGCCACTGACCCTGCACCCCTTTTCCAGCACCATCACCCCTTGCCCACAGCAGTCCTCATTTTGGTGCTCCTACCCCCTATATTTTAAACAGGAATAGGGTGTACATTCGGCGCAGAGACCAAAAAGGGGCATGTTCTTGCTGGGAAGGGGCATGGTCACAAAATAGTACCCCCAACTCAAATTACGCCACACAGTAGTGCAACTTTATTCACATTTTATCATGCGATAGTGTCCCTAATTTATGTTACATCACACAGTAGTACCACTTTACCTTATATACGTTACTCCTCACAGTAGTGCCCCTTATTCACATTACACCACACCATATTGCTCTTTATTCACTTTAGACCACACAGTATTGCCATTTCTATATGTTACACCGTTACAGCATTACACATAATGCTACACATTAGTAATGCATTAATACACATATTACCACACAGTAATGCCCCTTACACATTATGCCAACCTTTATCAATGCCCTTATACACATAATGTCCCTTACACATATGCCACACATTATTAATGCCCTTATACACATAATGACACACATAGTGCCCCTTACACATATGCTGCACATTATTAATGCATATACACATGACACACATAATGCCCCTTACACATATGCTGAACACTACTGCAAAACTAACCCACCAGCACACAGCACTCACATGGCCACTAACACTGTGACCTTTGCCTCTGCTTGGATACAGATGTGTCCTCATACATCTTGCGTCAATACGCCATGCAGCGGGAGATGCCTGGCGTGGGTCAGCTGACAACTCTGCTAACGTTGGTTGCCTTTTGATGAAAATGCATCTGATTAGCATTACTATGTGGCTAGTTGTCACGATCCGGGTATCTGGACGCCATTTCTTACCTATCAGATGCCTCCTAAGGCTGGCTCAGCGCTCCAGGACCGGATCCCATCTGTTATCCTGATGTGCACATTCCCGCATCCTCTCCTGTCACTCTGAGACGCGGTCACCGCGGCGCCATGTTACATCTGGAATGGCGTCTCCCGCGGCCTCCGCCGCTGTCCCTGAGTTCCTGCATACAGAGTGTCAGAGTGGCGATTACGTCAGCCGCGGCCTCCGCTGTGCCCGCGTGGTTTAGATGTGCAATCATCAGTCTGGCGTCTCCTGTCTCCTGTGGCCGGCGCCGCCATTGCTGTTTCAATTCTCACATGGATTACAAACCAAACTTCCCTCCAAGTGTCTGCATGGGCGCAGCCATCTTGGATTTTGTCATCTGATCATTTCCACCAATCTGCTGTCTGTATTGTTAATCTGCATAATTGCCTAGCCAACCCCTTCCTTGCTGCAGGTATAAATATGCTGTGCCTGAGCAAGGAAGGCGTCAGTGCTTTGGTTGTCAAACCTAGTTCCAGTTTGTCTCTCTTCTGTGAATGTCTTCCAGGTTCCAGCTCCTGTCTCCAGACTTCTGCTATAGAGACCCGCACCAGCATTCCATCTGCGGTGTAGCCTGACTCTCCGATCCATTCTGGACTCACCTGTTTCCAGCTACAACATCACCTGCTTCCAGCTCAGCTTCCAGCAGTGTACAGCTTCTCTTAAAGGGCCGGTGTCCTTTCTGCAGTTTACCACTCTCCACCGGTATTATTATTTCTCCGCTCTCAAATTCTACATTTCATCTACATTGCATCGCTCTCAAGCTTTATTTATTATTTAACTGGTCCCAGCCAGTATCCACTCCGTGCCAACACCTGTCTGGTTCTAACCAGTACCCACAGCAGCATTTTATCTACAGCAGTCCAGCTTTCCCTGGAACATCAGCTGGTACGACCCTGGGCTTTCCTCATTGCTACAGTTGAGCCTGGTAAGGACTTTCCAACTTGCAGATAATAAGAACTGTCTCATACCACCAGAGCTCTGTGGCCCCTGCCACCCTGTAGTACCCAGGAACTGTATTATTATTTCTCTGCTGATTTTTATGTTACTTTTTACTGCTACTGTGATGCATGGAGTTTGTCATAAATAAATATCATTGACTTTTACTCAAGTTGTCGTGGTCACGCCTTCGGGCGGTTTCTCTTCATGTTACTTACATGTCCAGGGGTCTGATACAACCTCCCAGGTTCCGGTACATCTCAGCCCCTACAACTGAGGCTGCCTTCCGTCAGCTCAGGCCCTCAGTTGTGACACTAGTATGCACAAGTAGCTTCTGCTGATTAAAATGATATGCGGCATGCCTATAGTCTGTGTGTGACTGTATCTGCATACAAAATGCTACATTACAGTGATTTCCAGGAATACACTGTAACGTAGCATTTCTTATACAGATACAGCCGCAGTCACACACAGAATACAGGCATGCTGCATATCATTTTAATCAGCAGAAGCTGCTTGTGCCCCTAGGCATACCAAATGCCCTAGGTAATTGCTTAGTTTGCCTATGTATAGTGCCGTCTCTGACCTCTTGTACAGTATGATTTGATGAACCAGTTTAAAACAATTATTTCAATCACCATCCATGCTGTAATTGACTGATAATTGCATTAGTTCACAGTTATATCTGGAACTGTGTAATTGGCTTGCAAAAGCATTAAATTGCTAGTACTGTGTGCTGATGCATATTTGCGTGAACGCATTCTGTTCTACACTTATGGCTACCCTGTGTCGAATTAGTGACATTTATTGACAGGTCGAAAAAATGTCACTTAATTGAATACTCCCCTTAGGGGTATATTCAATTAGTGCCAAATTTTCGGCACTAATTCAACCTGTGTATTCAGTAGCGGCCGTTTTCGCCCATTTTTTAATCCATTTTCGCCAACTGCGCCAAAAATGGCCGAAAACACCTGCAAATTCACCAAAACACGTGTATCGGTGGCGAATTCGGCGATACACGTGGTTTTCGCCAGTGCCAGATGTAAATTCGACCCAAAAATGGGCAAAAAGTGCATTTTTTTTCGACTGGTTGAAAAAACGGCACTAATTGAATACCCCCCTTAGGCTTCGGGGGCCCCCTCCTCCAGCCCTTCTCCTCTTATTAGCATTGCACCCCTGGCTGTGCCGCTGTCTACCCCTTCCCCCTGAACCTCCATGAGGCAATAGCAGCAGAGCAGGTCTTATTTGCAGCAGGGGCAGACTTCAGATCTTCCTGTCATGCAGCGCAGGCAGCAGTGACCCCCTTCTTTGTGCCCCAACTGTGGTGCTGCTGTCTGGGGACCGTTTTTATTCATCTCCAGACTCCGCTGCCAGCAATAGCTCTCCCTGCAGCAACTGTTGTCGCGCTGCTCCTGGAACAGCTGCTGCTGATGGGCTTGCAGCGGAGATGGGTGACGGGCAGAATCATCAGTGGACAGCAGTGCCAGAACTGGGGCAGCGGTCTTGAGAGGACCGCCCTGCCCCACTCATCATCCACTACTGGAGACTGCACACAGTGCACATGGGCCTGGGGGGGGCCTGAGAGGGGAGGGGGGGGGGGGGGTAGGGGCACTTTCCCTCTGTGCCCCCTCTTAATCCGACTCTGTATTTTATGAAAAAGGCATTGGAGCACCTTCACTATGGAAAAACAGCAAATACTACTGCCGGCAAGGTTATAGCTGGCTGCTCGCTCCTCAACTGTGAGCAAAGATGTCTAAGTGATACATGTCGCAAAGCTGTTCTGAAAACATCTCGTGTGTAACTGAATCTGCACTACAGACTATTTACCTTCTCCTAATATACAGTAATCAGGACACAGGGGGTTATTCAAAGTTGGTTGCAGATTTTGCTAAATCTGCGACCACGAAATTTACATGCTGAGGCCGACCAGCACAGGGTAAAGCCACCTAGCAATGTGATCACAATTGAATTGAAAAAAATAAAAAAGAATTTACTCACCGGTAATTCTATTTCTCGTAGTCCGTAGTGGATGCTGAGGACTCCGTAAGGACATGGGGAATAGACGGGCTCCGCAGGAGACTGGGCACTCTAAAGAAAGATTCAGGACTATCTGGTGTGCACTGGCTCCTCCCCCTATGACCCTCCTCCAAGCCTCAGTTAGGAACTGTGCCCGGAAGAGCTGACACAATAAGGAAGGATTTTTGAATCCCGGGTAAGACTCATACCAGCCACACCAATCACACCATATAACTCGTGAGAGGAACCCCGGTTAACAGTATGATAACAATGGAGCCTCTGAACAGATGGCTCGCAATAACAACCCGATTATAGTAACAATAACTATTTACAAGTATTGCAGACAATCCGCACTTGGGATGGGCGCCCAGCATCCACTACGGACTACGAGAAATAGAATTACCGGTGAGTAAATTCTTATTTTCTCTGACGTCCTAGTGGATGCTGGGGACTCCGTAAGGACCATGGGGATTATACCAAAGCTCCCAAACGGGCGGGAGAGTGCGGATGACTCTGCAGCACCGAATGAGAGAACTCCAGGTCCTCCTCAGCCAGGGTATCAAATTTGTAGAATTTTGCAAACGTGTTTGCCCCTGACCAAGTAGCAGCTCGGCAAAGTTGTAAAGCCGAGACCCCTCGGGCAGCCGCCCAAGATGAGCCCACCTTCCTTGTGGAATGGGCTTTTACTGATTTAGGCTGCGGTAATCCCACCGCAGAATGCGCCAGCTGAATAGTGCTACAAATCCAGCGCGCAATAGACTGCTTAGAAGCAGGAGCACCCAGCTTGTTGGGTGCATACAGGATAAACAGCGAGTCAGTTTTCCTGACTCCAGCCGTCCTGGAAACATACATTTTCAGGGCCCTGACTACGTCCAGTAACTTGGAATCCTCCAAGTCCCTAGTAGCCGCAGGCACCACAATAGGTTGGTTCAAGTGAAAAGCTGAGACCACCTTCGGGAGAAACTGAGGACGAGTCCTCAACTCTGCCCTATCCATATGGAAAATCAGATAAGGACTTCTACAAGACAAAGCCGCCAATTCTGATACCCGCCTGGCCGAAGCCAGGGCCAACAACATGACCACCTTCCACGTGAGATATTTCAAATCCACAGTCTTAAGTGGCTCGAACCAATGTGATTTCAGGAATTCCAAAACCACATTGAGATCCCAAGGTGCCACTGGGGGCACAAAAGGAGGCTGAATATGCAGAACTCCTTTGACAAAAGTCTGAACTTCAGGCAGTGAAGCCAGTTCTTTCTGGAAGAAAATCGACAGAGCCGAAATCTGGACCTTAATGGACCCCAATTTGAGGCCCAACGTCACTCCTGCTTGCAGGAAATGTAGGAATCGACCCAGCTGAAATTCCTCCGTCGGGGCCTTCTTGGCCTCACACCACGCAACATATTTTCGCCAAATGCGGTGATAATGTTTTGCGGTGACATCCTTCCTTGCTTTGATCAGGGTAGGGATGACTTCCTCCGAATGCCCTTTTCCTTCAGGATCCGGTGTTCAACCGCCATGCCGTCAAACGTAGCCGCGGTAAGTCTTGGAACAGACAGGGTCCCTGCTGTAGCAGGTCTTGTCTGAGCGGCAGAGGCCAAGGGTCCTCTGCAAGCATCTCTTGAAGTTCCGGGTACTAAGCTCTTCTTGGCCAATCCGGAACACGAGTATAGTTTTCACTCCTTGCTTTCTTATTATTCTCAGTACCTTGGGAATGAGAGGCAGAGGAGGAAACACATAAACCGACTGGTACACCCATGGTGTCACTAGAGCGTCCACAGCGATCGCCTGAGGGTCCCTTGACCTGGCGCAATATCTTTTCAACTTTTTGTTGAGGCGGGACGCCATCATGTCCACCTGTGGTCTTTCCCAACGGTCTACCAGCATTTGGAAGATTTCTGGATGAAGTCCCCATTCTCCCGGGTGGAGGTCGTGCCTGCTGAGGAAGTCTGCTTCCCAGTTGTCCACTCCCGGAATGAACACTGCTGTCAGTGCCAACACATGATTCTCTGCCCATCTGAGAATCCTTGTGGCTTCTGCCATCGCCATCCTGCTTCTTGTGCCGCCCTGTCTGTTTACATGAGCGACCGCCGTGATGTTGTCTGATTGGATCAGTACCGGCTGGTTCTGAAGCAGGGGCCTTGCTTGGCTTAGGGCATTGTAAATGGCCCTTAGCTCCAGAATATTTATGTGAAGCGAAATCTCCCGATTTGACCACAGTCCTTGGAAATTTCTTCCCTGTGTGACTGCACCCCAGCCCCGAAGGCTGGCATCCGTGGTCACCAGGACCCAGTCCTGTATTCCGAATCTGCGGCCCTCTAGTAGATGAGCCCTCTGCAGCCACCACAGCAGCGACACCCTGGTTCTTGCCGACAGGGTTATCCGCTGTTGCATCTGGAGATGGGACCCGGACCATTTGTCCAACAGGTCCCACTGGAACGTCCTTGCGTGGAACCTTCCGAATGGAATTGCTTCGAAAGATGCTACCATTTTTCCCAGGACTCGTGTGCAATGATGTACCGACACCTGTCCTGGTTTTAGGATGTCTCTGACTAGAGATGACAACTCCTCGGCTTTTTCCACTGGAAGAAACACTCTTTTCTGGTCTGTGACCAGAATCTTTCCCAGGAACAGAAGACGTGTCGTCGGGACCAGCTGTGACTTTGGAATATTGAGAATCCAGCCGTGCTGTTGTAGCATTTTCCGAGAAAGTGCTACCCCCACTACCAACTGTTCTTTGGACCTCGCCTTTATCAGGAGATCGTCCAGGTATGGGATAATTAAAACTCCCTTCTTGCGAAGGAGTATCATCATTTCGGCCATTACCTTGGTAAAGACCCTCGGTGCCGTGGATAACCCAAACGGCAGCGTCTGGAACTGATAGTGACAGTCCTGTACCACAAATCTGAGGTACTCCTGGTGCGGAGGGTAAATAGGGACATGCAGGTACGCATCCTTGATGTCCAGGGAGACCATGTAATCCCCCTCGTCCAGGCTCGCAATAACCGCCCTGAGCGATTCCATCTTGAACTTGAACCTTTTGATATAAGTGTTCAAGGCTTTTAAATTTAAGATGGGTCTCACCGAAACGTCCGGTTTCGGTACCACAAACATTGTGGAATAGTAACCCTTTCCCTGTTGAAGGAGGGGTACCTTGACAATCACTTGCTGTGAATATAGTTTTTGAATAGCCACCAACACTGCCTCCCTGGCAGAGGGAGTTGCCGGTAAGGCAGATTTTAGGAAACGGCAGGGGGGAGACGTCTCGAATTCCAGCCTGTACCCCTGAGACACTACTTGAAGGACCCAGGGATCCACCTGTGAAAGAGCCCACTGTGTGCTGAAATTCCTGAGACGGGCCCCCACCGTACCCGGGTCCGCCTGAGCAGCCCCAGCGTCATGCTGTGGACTTACCGGACGCAGGGGAGGACTTCTGCTCTTGGGAACTAGCTGTGTGCTGCAGCTTTTTCCCCCTACCTCTGCCCCTCGGCAGAAAGGATGAGCCTCTAGCCCTCTTATTTTTCTGGGGCCGAAAGGACTGTACCTGATAATACGGTGCTTTCTTGTGTTGTGGGGTAGCCTGTGGCAAAAAAGTCGATTTCCCAGCAGTAGCTGTGGAAACGAGGTCTGACAGACCATCCCCAAAAAGTTCCACCCCTTTATAGGGCAAAACTTCCATGTGCCGCTTCGAGTCGGCATCGCCTGACCATTGCCGAGTCCATAACCCCCTTCTGGCGGCAATGGACATAGCGCTTATTTTTTATGCCAGCCGGCAAATATCCCTCTGTGCATCACGCATGTATAAGACGGCGTCTTTTATATGCTCTATCGTCAGCAAAATATTGTCCCTATCCATGGTATCAATGTTATCCGACAGGGAATCTGACCACGCAGCTGCAGCACTGCACATCCAAGCCGATGCAATAGCGGGTCTCAATATAATGCCGGTGTGTGTGTATATAGCTTTAAGGGTATTTTCCTGCTTTCTATCAGCAGGTTCCTTTAGGGCGGCCGTATCCGGAGACGGTTGTGCCACCTTTTTTAATAAGCGCGTCAGCGCTTTATCTACCCTAGGGGGTGTTTCCCAACGTGACCTATCCTCTGGCGGGAAAGGGTACGCTGCCAATAACCGTTTAGAAATTATTAATTTCTTATCTGGGGACGACCACGCTTCCTCACACACCTCATTTAATTCCTCAGATGCAGGAAAAACTACTGGTAGTTTTTTCTCACCAAACATAATACCCTTTTTTGTGGTACCTGGGGTATTATCAGAAATGTGTAATACATTTTTCATTGCCTCAATCATGTAACGGGTGGACCTATTGGAGGGTACACTAGTCTCATCGTCGTCGACACTGGAGTCGGTATCCGTGTCGACATCTGTATCTGTCATCTGAGGTAGCGGGCGTTTTACAGCCCCTGATGACATTTGAGACGCTTGGACAGGCACAAGCTGAGTAGCCGGCTGTCCTATGTCGTCAAACCTTTTATGTAAGGAGCTGACACTGTCACGTAATTCCGTCCATAAGTCCATCCACACAGGTGTCGACCCCGCAGGGGGTGACATCACATTCACAGGCATTTGCTCCGCCTCCACATCATTATCCTCATCATACATGTCAACACAGCAGTACCGACACACAGCACACACACAGGGAATGCTCTGACAGAGGACAGGACCCCACAAAGCCCTTTGGGGAGACAGAGGGAGAGTATGCCAGCACACACCAGAGCGCTATATATCACAGGGATATCACCTTATAAAAGTGTTTTCCCTTATAGCTGCATATATATATTGTATACTGCGCCTAAATTGTGCCCCCCTCTCTTTTTTACCCTTTCTGTAGTGCAGGACTGCAGGGGAGAGCCAGGGAGCGATCCTTCCAGCGGAGCTGTGAGGGAAAATGGCGCCAGTGTGCTGAGGGAGAAGGCTCCGCCCCTTTTTCGGCGGGCTTTCTCCCGCTATTTTAAAACGTCTGGCAGGGGTTAATTTACACCTATATAGCCTCTGGGGCTATATATGGTGTTAGTTTGCCAGCCAAGGTGTATATTATTGCTGCTCAGGGCGCCCCCCCCCCCAGCGCCCTGCACCCATCAGTGACCGAAGTGTGTGGTGTGCATGAGGAGCAATGGCGCACAGCTGCAGTGCTGTGCGCTACCTTGGAGGAAGACAGAAGTCTTCAGCCGCCGATTTTCCGGACCTTCTTGCTTCTGGCTCTGTAAGGGGGACGGCGGCGCGGCTCCGGGAACGGACGACGAGGCCGGGTCCTGTGTTCGATCCCTCTGGAGCTAATGGTGTCCAGTAGCCTAAGAAGCCCAAGCTACCACCAGATAGGTAGGTTCGCTTCTTCTCCCCTTAGTCCCTCGCTGCAGTGAGCCTGTTGCCAGCAGGTCTCACTGTAAAATAAAAAACCTAAACTATACTTTCTTTCTAGGAGCTCAGGAGAGCCCCTAGTGTGCATCCAGCTCAGCCGGGCACAGAAATCTAACTGAGGCTTGGAGGAGGGTCATAGGGGGAGGAACCAGTGCACACCAGATAGTCCTGAATCTTTCTTTAGAGTGCCCAGTCTCCCGCGGAGCCCGTCTATTCCCCATGGTCCTTACGGAGTCCCCAGCATCCACTAGGACGTCAGAGAAATAGGATTTTGATAACCTACTGGTAAATCCTTTTCTCCTAGTCCGTAGAGGATGCTGGGGACGACATCAAGACCATGGGGTATAGACGGGATCCACAGGAGACATGGGCACTCTAAAGACTTTTCATTGGGTGTGAACTGGCTCCTCCCTCTATGACCCTCCTCCAGACCTCAATTGTAGGAACTGTGCCCAGGGAGACTGACATTTCGAGGAAAGGAATTACTTAACTAGTGGTGAGATATCTACCAACTCACACCCTCAACCATGCCGCACACATGGTATTCAACATAACACACGCCAACAGGCATGAACTAATTGCAGCAACATGCTGAAACCAAGATAACACAACTTGTGTAACTGGAATAACTAAACTGCATGTAAAGTACGCACTGGGACGGGCGCCCAGCATCCTCTACGGACTAGGAGAAACGAATTTACCAGTAGGTTATCAAAATCCTATTTTCTCATACGTCCTAGAGGATGCTGGGGACGACATCAAGACCATGGGGTCTATACCAAAGCTCCAGTACAGGCGGGAGAGTGCGGATGACCCTGCAGCACCGATTGACCAAATTTTAGGTCCTCATCGGCCAAGGTGTCAAACTTGTAGAATTTTTCAAATGTGTTTGACCCCGACCAAGTAGCTGCTCGGCAAAGTTGTAATGCCGAGACCCTCCGGGCAGCCGCCCAGGAGGAGCCCACCTTCCTAGTAGAATGGTTCCTCACCGACATCGGTAACGGCAATCCAGCCGTAGAATGAGCTTGCTGAATCGTACCTCTGATCCAGCGCGCAATAGTCTGCTTGGAAGCAGGACACCCAATCTTGTTGGAAGCATACAGGACAAACAAAACCTCTGTTTTCCGTATTCGAGCTGTTCTAGCGACATAAATCTTCAAAGCTCTAACCACATCTAGAGACTTTGACTCAGCAAACGTGTCAGTAGCAACTGGCACCATAATAGGTTGGTTTATGTGGAAAGAGGAAACCACCTTTGGAAGAAAATGTTGACAAGTTCTCAACTCTGCCCTATCTTCATGGAAGATCAGGTAACGGCTCTTGTGGGACAAGGCCCCCAATTCAGACACCCACTTTGCGAATGCCAACGCCAAAAGCATCACCACTTTCCAAGTGAGAAACTTCAACGCTATTTCTTGTAGAGGCTCAAACCAACCCGATTGAAGGAACTGCAACACCACATTAAGGTCCCATAGTGCCACTGGAGGCACAAATGGAGGCTGGATGTGCAGAACCCCTTTCACAAACGCCTGAACTTCTGAAAAGGAGGTTAATTGTTTTTGAAAGAAAACTTATAAGGCCGAAATCTGGACCTTGATTGACCCCAATCTAAGGCCCGCATCCGCACCAGGCTGCAGAAAATGGAGAAAACATCCCAACTCAAACTCTTCCGTAGGAGCCTTCTTGGATTCACACCAAGACACATATTTTCTCCAATTACGGTGGTAATGTTTAGACGTTACTCCTTTCCTGGCCTGAATAAGAGTGGGGATGACTTCCTTGGGAATACCCTTTTGGGCTAGGATCCGACGCTCAACAGCCATGCCGTCAAACGTAGCCGCGGTAAGTCTTGATACACCCACGGCCCCTGCTGTAGTAGGTCTTCTCGAGGAGGAAGAGGCCGAGGATCTTCTATGAGCAACTCCTGAAGATCTGGATACCAAGCCCTCCTTAGCCAGTCTGGGGCAATGAAGATTGCTCAAACTCTTGTTCTTATTATTATTTTGAGAAATTTTGGAATCAGTGGAAGTGGAGGGAAAACATATACCGACCGAAACACCCACTGGGTCACCAGTGTATCCACTGCCATTGCTTGAGGGTCTCCCGACCTGGAACAATATCTCTGAAGCTTCTTGTTTAGATGAGATGCCTAGAGAAAAGAGGGGGGTGGATGACCAAAAGACGGTCATCTACCAAAGAAGGCTTACTTTGTGGCGCACTCTTTTTTATCTAAAAATATGTATTAATTATAGAATTAAAACTTAACATTTATTAATTATTTATATAAAATATTGTGATCAAGATCAGACATAAACAACAAAAATATATAAATTGGTCAGTATTGACCTGTTAGTCACTGTTGTACGTATTTATAAACAGTAAAGATTCCTTTTTGTATATAACCACACTTATACTGTAACAGTGAATAATATAGAACAAAAAGTGAAAATATAATATCAAATAATTTTTATCGGGTTGTTATTCATTCTAAGAGATCCTTCCAAGAGATTCATTGGGTCTCTATTAAATAACCCGATTAGCGGTACTCGTAACCTCAACTGAAGCACTTATCCTTTAAGAAAAGAAAAACAATGTCCTCTAAGAAGGCAGGAGTAGTGGGTATTAATTAAAACACAATTAGTGTTAATTACCAACACACCTTGATGCCTTAGAGTAGTAATCAAAATCATTAGGTTTCAATGCAACATCATAGATGTAAATAAATACATCATAACCATTATTCTCAAAGTGTATAAACATTTGTTAATATGGACATTGTGCCCTTTTTAACCTATATATGCTTTTTGACAATAATATGCACACATATATCGCGGGGGTGGATGATTGATCATCATAAATGTGAGTATAAAATAGTCGTCATTCCCAAAGTGTATAGACATTAATCAGTATGGACATCATGTCCTTTCTAAGTCTGTTTCTCAATCTGTATGTACTTTTGTGACAATAATGTACTAACATGTATCACTGTGGTAGATAGTTGATCATAGAAACCAGGGGCTGGTTTATGTGAGTGCCAGTCAGATCACTCGCCAAAATGCTAAGGATACTGAAATATTTGCCAACATGCACGCTGTTCCCCTTTCTCTCTATGTCTAGGCATGTGTGTGCTAAATCCCTGATTAAATCAGGCTGTATGCGTACAGTGCAAAAAGGAAACAAACAGATTATTAATCCACAAAGCATACATTTTGATGACATGAACCAAAATCTGGACATTCATCATGTATCCATGTACTTGCGCATAACATAATCACCATAGATATAAAGGAAAATATATAGTTATCACTTTGAGAAGGTAAAGATATCCCTATCTCAATACTTTTGCCTATATATATTCAATCCCTGATTTAATCAGGTAATGCATGTACAGCACAGGAAAAACCTATAAACAAGTGATCCACAAGTTATACATTCTGGTAACATAAACTCAAATCTGGACACTTTTTAGGTATCCATGAATATGTGCATGCCACAATCAAAGGAGCAGATATATAATAGTATCACTTTGAGAAGGTAAAGACGTCCCAGCAGCTGTAGGTCAGTTACCCTTTCTACTGTCGTCCCATGTGCAATGATGCAGTAAATGGGAACGATGAGAGTTCGGGTAACACCTGTTGCTGGGACAGAAGGAAGAAGTGCGAGTTGCTTCTGCTGTCCCCAAGCCGGACTCCCCCTCCTCTGTTGTGTCGCCACAGTGCAGAGGCAGCAGGAGACCTTTTGTGGATGAGAGAGCCGCTCTGAATAGCATAAAGAGCGGGTGTGTGTCACAATTGATCTATGCACGCTGAGTGTTGAGAACCGCTCACATGGCCAGACGCCGGGTCGGGTTTGAGGATTCCACGCTCCCGGAAACTTTGTACGTCTGCTATGCCGATCCGATGACGTACGTTTTACTACAGGCTTGTTCACATCGGTATCTGGCTGGTCTGCCAGAGGTGTTTAAGTAGCAATCTTAATGTGGGCGTAACTTTCAATTGTGCAGATTTGCTTGGCGATTAGACACTAATCCTCGAGTAGGAAATGATGCAAATTAAATCTTGATTAGACAATCATAGAAAGGCGTTGACCACAAGCAGTAAGATTTAGTGCATGATAATATGCATAAGGTTAATGGTAATTTAAATAGCGATCCCACTGTATATTACGGTAATAAGCCCATATGGTCAAATCAGCTAATTAGTTTGTTATTATTAAAAAATTGTAAAATATAAATTTCCCTAAATGCATGGTGTAAATAAAATCCAAATATAACTGATGCCTCCTGACGGATATACCATCCAATGATGGTTGGAGCATTTCAATGATACTCTAAAGGGCAAGAGTAGTACGAATTTATTGTTGGTATAGCAATTATATACAGCATTATCTCTATATGGTCAGATGTTATGCTTGCTAATGTACCGTGAATTGTTAATAATGTACCTGAATCAAATTCCAGCAACCAATGATAATACTGGTATCCGAGATAGCAAAATAATCAGACTAACTAGTTAATCAATAAATTAATTAATACTCCTAAACACCAGATATGGATTAAATCCAGATATGGCTGGTGCCTAATCCTAAATACGGCTTCCATGTAAGAATAAATATATTACTTTAATAGTTAAATGAAAGAGTTCGGACAAGACAAAAGAAAGGGAGGAGAAATATAGTTAATTAATAACGTTGTATGAGGGATTCCCTGATTGAGAACGGAGGAGTAGGTATAAACAACTGCATATATATATACTTAGCTGTAGTTGAATTTTTATTAATATATAGAAACAATATTGAGACACGACACTATTAGGATACTGTACAGATTATAAGTTATACAGAATTAAACCCTGGATCATAAGGAGTATTCTGATAGATCCCATAGAATGTGCTCCCCCAATTCCGTATACCAAACGATTAGAACATCTCCCGTATGGAAAATCGATGCAGTTGGCTGGTAGTCACAGTTGTGTCCTGACCTTGGGAAATATATTGGAATAAATAAGGGTCTAAATAGATGGTATTCCTATCTTTCCGTATATGCTGGGTCCTAACTATGCGCTGGCATACTCGCACCAGGATATGTTAACTGTTGATAGGTGAACCTCACAGCTCTTATGTTGACTAGGGGCTATTTCTCTCCTACAAAAATGTAGGTGTTTAGTATATAGAGTACATATCTCTATAATTGTTATGTAGAGAGAGTCCAATGATGATAATTTATTAGCTTGTTGTATTGTAATATGATAATTGCGTCTGTATGGTATAAATGTCATCATATAGATATGCTTTTATCAGGATATTTGAGTAGATTGCATGGATTGGTTTTCTACATGGATTAGTAAGTATTAACGCTGCGAAGATTGACACTGTTCAAATTGTGTCATGTTGGCAAAAATACACTATAATTGATACTCTCATTAAGGCCACCTGGGGCCACTGTGTTGAGCTTAAAGATCCATTCACTTTCAAGTTTTTGTAGTTCTCTTTCCGAATCACCACCTCTGATGCCCATTTTTAGCTTATCCAGGCAAAAGAATTTGAGTTCCCGTGGGGATTTGGAGTGCTTGTAGTAGAAATGTCTGGCAACTGTTGTTATTTGCCTAAATCTTGCCAGATCTGATTCTACATTTCTAATATTGCCCATGTGTTCCATGATCCTCACTTTCACCATTCTAGTGGTCATGCCCACATATAGCATCTTACAGGGACATTGAATGCAATAAATCACGTTTGATGACTGACAATTTGTGAACTCCTTTATTTCTACTTTCTTGCCATCCCTATCTTTAATCATGGGATTCTTGTCCACATGTTCACATACCTTACATTTCCCGCAAGGAAAAGTCCCCTTGATTGTAGGACTCCGCCTAGGTGTTTGACGGAAGTGACTTCTCACTAGTTTATCCCTGAGGTTGGGTGATCTCTTCCAACTCATTGACACAGAGGAGTCAAGGTTGGAAGAGAGATCAGGATCGTTCAGGAGTATTGGCCAGTGTTTGTTAATAACGTTCTTAATCTCCCTCCACTCTTGGCAGAAGCTACCAACGAATCTTGGTGTTGGTTTTTCGCCTTCCTTTAGTTTTTTCGTTCTCCTACTTTCTTGGAAGATTAGGGCATGCCTATCTGTATGGAGGAGTGCCCTGCTTGCTTTTTTGATGCAGCGCATGCTATATCCCCTTTCCTTTAGTCTGGTGGTGAGCTCTTTACTTTGGATTCTTTAAGTATCCTCCTCTGTACAGTTTCTCCTTAGTCTGAGGAACTCTCCTCTTGGTATGTTTTGTATCGTGGCTGGGAAGTGAGAACTCGTTTTAAGAAGCAGACTATTGCTTGCTGTTTCCTTCCTGAATAGTTTTGTTGCCACCATGTCCTTGTCATCTCTGTAGATCCTCAGATCCAAGAAGGAGATCTCATTTTTGTCCATCTCATAAGTTAACCTTAAATTTAGGGTGTTATTATTCAATTTTTTGATGAAACTAACTAGATGTTTCTCTTCTCCTTCCCAGATGATAAAAATATCATCTATGTATCTCATCCATGAGATTATCCTTTTGGTGAACTCTTCATTTTCCTCACAGAAGACCACTTCTCGTTCCCACCATCCTAAATACAGGTTTGCATAAGTTGGTGCGCAAGCCGCGCCCATGGCTGTTCCTCGTATTTGTGTGTAGAATACATCAGCAAATGTAAAACTATTCTTATGGAGGACGAAGTGTAATAATTTAAATAAAAATTCATTGAAGTCACTAGGCCCTTCCATTTCGAGGAAATATCTAACCGCAGAGATACCCTTCAGATGATCGATACTGCTATATAGGGATTCCACGTCGAGACTTGCTAGAAGATGATTTCGTTCTAACTTAACGTCATGTAGCTTCATGATGACATCCCCAGTGTCACGTACATATGATGGTAGGCTTGTGACATGTTTGCGTAAGTGAGTATCAATAAATATGCTCGCTTTCTCAGAGACACCCCCGATCCCAGAGACAATAGGTCTACCTGGGGGGGTTTTTAGATTTTTGTGCAACTTGGGTAGCAAATAAAAGGTAGGAGTCCTTGGATGTTCTACCTGAAGATATTCACCCTCCTGTTTCGTTATCACTTCTTCAGCTAAAGCCTTGTCGATGATCCGATTCAAGGACAGTCTACAATTGTCCGTAGGGTTGAAGAGAGTTTTGTTGTAACATAGAGGGTCATTGAGTTGTCGCTTGGCTTCCTTGGTATACATTTCCTTGGGCCAGATGACAACATTGCCCCCTTTATCGGATGGTTTGATTACCACATCCTCCCATTTATTGATCTCATTTAGTGCTGTTCTCTCTTCACGTGTAAGATTGTCCTTGTATCTCACTTTGCGTGCATAAATCTTGTCCAAGTCACGGCTTACCATATCCATAAAGATCCTTACTTCAGGACATATCTGGTCCTGAGGATAAAAAGTGGATTTCTTCTTACAGATGGTCCTTCCTACTGTCCTAGTATCGGTATTATTGGTTTTTGAAAGTTCCTCCAAAATGGATATCATTTCATGATCACATTCATCAAGGTCTGTCAAACCTTCTAGGGGCAGTGTTGGACTCTTGTCTCCTCCTTCTATTGCAGAATGTGAATGCAGGGATGGATCATCTCTTTCATCTGAATTTCCTCGTGCATGATATTTCATTAGTAGAAGCTTACGTCCAAATAATTTGATGTCCTTCTCCCATTGAAATCGATTACAGCTTTTTTGTGGAGCAAATGATAGACCCTTCTTCAGAACTTCCTCTTGTCCTTTTGTTAAAACATGGTCTGATAAGTTGATAACCTTCAATAAGGTGTTTCCTTCTAATACTTCTTCTTGTAGTTCACCTTCCTTTTGGGGTATCTGTCCGTCATAGGTGTCTCCCATCTCTGCGTTTCGTACCTTCCTCTTTGACCTCCTCCTCGTCTTTCTTTTGCGGGGAAACCTCTTCCTCCCCGCTTGTCCCCTAAAAAAGGGTCCTGTTCAGTATTAGTCTGTTTTCTAGGGTCTGATCCTTGAGTGTCATATGTTTCCTCTCCTCCTGAAGATTCAATCTCTGAGGATGTATAGGATTCTTGATACATCTGTCTCCTATCCGGGTCCTTAAATCCCTTATTCCATTTAAAGATCTTATTGTTAGAGAAATCTCGTTTGTCACGCATGTACTTATTCCTTTTTCTTTCTATCACAGTATCCTCATATGTTTCCAATTCCTTTTCCTGTTTTTCAAACATCTTTTGAAACTGTGTATCCTTTTCCCATGTTTCCAACGTTTTGGTAAGTTTCTCCACCTCTTTACCCACCTCCTCCAGAACTAGATTATCGTGTTTAACCAGGATGTTCATTAACTCCTGTGAACATTTAAGGAGACAATTTTCCCATTCTTTATTCAGGTTTTCGGTAATTAAATCAAAGGCTGGGAATACCCTCGGCCTTAGACCCCTAGGAGAGAGGGAAAGGAATTGGAAACATATGAGGATACTGTGATAGAAAGAAAAAGGAATAAGTACATGCGTGACAAACGAGATTTCTCTAACAATAAGATCTTTAAATGGAATAAGGGAGTAAGGACCCGGATAGGAGACAGATGTATCAAGAATCCTATACATCCTCAGAGATTGAATCTTCAGGAGGAGAGGAAACATATGACACTCAAGGATCAGACCCTAGAAAACAGACTAATACTGAACAGGACCCTTTTTTAGGGGACAAGCGGGGAGGAAGAGGTTTCCCCGCAAAAGAAAGACGAGGAGGGGGTCAAAGAGGAAGGTACGAAACGCAGAGATGGGAGACACCTATGACGGACAGATACCCCAAAAGGAAGGTGAACTACAAGAAGAAGTATTAGAAGGAAACACCTTATTGAAGGTTATCAACTTATCAGACCATGTTTTAACAAAAGGACAAGAGGAAGTTCTGAAGAAGGGTCTATCATTTGCTCCACAAAAAAGCTGTAATCGATTTCAATGGGAGAAGGACATCAAATTATTTGGACGTAAGCTTCTACTAATGAAATATCATGCACGAGGAAATTCAGATGAAAGAGATGATCCATCCCTGCATTCACATTCTGCAATAGAAGGAGGAGACAAGAGTCCAACACTGCCCCTAGAAGGTTTGACAGACCTTGATGAATGTGATCATGAAATGATATCCATTTTGGAGGAACTTTCAAAAACCAATAATACCGATACTAGGACAGTAGGAAGGACCATCTGTAAGAAGAAATCCACTTTTTATCCTCAGGACCAGATATGTCCTGAAGTAAGGATCTTTATGGATATGGTAAGCCGTGACTTGGACAAGATTTATGCACGCAAAGTGAGATACAAGGACAATCTTACACGTGAAGAGAGAACAGCACTAAATGAGATCAATAAATGGGAGGATGTGGTAATCAAACCATCCGATAAAGGGGGCAATGTTGTCATCTGGCCCAAGGAAATGTATACCAAGGAAGCCAAGCGACAACTCAATGACCCTCTATGTTACAACAAAACTCTCTTCAACCCTACGGACAATTGTAGACTGTCCTTGAATCGGATCATCGACAAGGCTTTAGCTGAAGTGATAACGAAACAGGAGGGTGAATATCTTCGGGTAGAACATCCAAGGACTCCTACCTTTTATTTGCTACCCAAGGTGCACAAAAATCTAAAAACCCCCCCAGGTAGACCTATTGTCTCTGGGATCGGGGGTGTCTCTGAGAAAGCGAGCATATTTATTGATACTCACTTACGCAAACATGTCACAAGCCTACCATCATATGTACGTGACACTGGGGATGTCATCATGAAGCTACATGACGTTAAGTTAGAACGAAATCATCTTCTAGCAAGTCTCGACGTGGAATCCCTATATAGCAGTATCGATCATCTGAAGGGTATCTCTGCGGTTAGATATTTCCTCGAAATGGAAGGGCCTAGTGACTTCAATGAATTTTTATTGAAATTATTACACTTCGTCCTCCATAAGAATAGTTTTACATTTGCTGATGTATTCTACACACAAATACGAGGAACAGCCATGGGCGCGGCTTGCGCACCAACTTATGCAAACCTGTATTTAGGATGATGGGAACGAGAAGTGGTCTTCTGTGAGGAAAATTAAGAGTTCACCAAAAGGATAATCTCATGGATGAGATACATAGATGATATTTTTATCATCTGGGAAGGAGAAGAGAAACATCTAGTTAGTTTCATCAAAAAAATGAATAATAACACCCTAAATTTAAGGTTAACTTATGAGATGGACAAAGATGAGATCTCCTTCTTGGATCTGAGGATCTACAGAGATGACAAGGACATGGTGGCAACAAAACTATTCAGGAAGGAAACAGCAAGCAATAGTCTGCTTCTTAAAACGAGTTCTCACTTCCCAGCCACGATACAAAACATACCAAGAGGAGAGTTCCTCAGACTAAGGAGAAACTGTACAGAGGAGGATACTTACAGAATCCAAAGTAAAGAGCTCACCACCAGACTTAAGGAAAGGGGATATAGCATGCGCTGCATCAAAAAAGCAAGCAGGGCACTCCTCCATACAGATAGGCATGCCCTAATCTTCCAAGAAAGTAGGAGAACGAAAAAACTAAAGGAAGGCGAAAAACCAACACCAAGATTCGTTGGTAGCTTCTGCCAAGAGTGGAGGGAGATTAAGAACATTATTAACAAACACTGGCCAATACTCCTGAACGATCCTGATCTCTCTTCCAACCTTGACTCCTCTGTGTCAATGAGTTGGAAGAGATCACCCAACCTCAGGGATAAACTAGTGAGAAGTCACTTCCGTCAAACACCTAGGCGGAGTCCTACAATCAAGGGGACTTTTCCTTGCGGGAAATGTAAGGTATGTGAACATGTGGACAAGAATCCCATGATTAAAGATAGGGATGGCAAGAAAGTAGAAATAAAGGAGTTCACAAATTGTCAGTCATCAAACGTGATTTATTGCATTCAATGTCCCTGTAAGATGCTATATGTGGGCATGACCACTAGAATGGTGAAAGTGAGGATCATGGAACACATGGGCAATATTAGAAATGTAGAATCAGATCTGGCAAGATTTAGGCAAATAACAACAGTTGCCAGACATTTCTACTATAAGCACTCCAAATCCCCACGGGAACTCAAATTCTTTTGCCTGGATAAGCTAAAAATGGGCATCAGAGGTGGTGATTCGGAAAGAGAACTACAAAAACTTGAAAGTGAATGGATCTTTAAGCTCAACACAGTGGCCCCAGGTGGCCTTAATGAGAGTATCAATTATAGTGTATTTTTGCCAACATGACACAATTTGAACAGTGTCAATCTTCGCAGCGTTAATACTTACTAATCCATGTAGAAAACCAATCCATGCAATCTACTCAAATATCCTGATAAAAGCATATCTATATGATGACATTTATACCATACAGACGCAATTATCATATTACAATACAACAAGCTAATAAATTATCATCATTGGACTCTCTCTACATAACAATTATAGAGATATGTACTCTATATACTAAACACCTACATTTTTGTAGGAGAGAAATAGCCCCTAGTCAACATAAGAGCTGTGAGGTTCACCTATCAACAGTTAACATATCCTGGTGCGAGTATGCCAGCGCATAGTTAGGACCCAGCATATACGGAAAGATAGGAATACCATCTATTTAGACCCTTATTTATTCCAATATATTTCCCAAGGTCAGGACACAACTGTGACTACCAGCCAACTGCATCGATTTTCCATACGGGAGATGTTCTAATCGTTTGGTATACGGAATTGGGGGAGCACATTCTATGGGATCTATCAGAATACTCCTTATGATCCAGGGTTTAATTCTGTATAACTTATAATCTGTACAGTATCCTAATAGTGTCGTGTCTCAATATTGTTTCTATATATTAATAAAAATTCAACTACAGCTAAGTATATATATATGCAGTTGTTTATACCTACTCCTCCGTTCTCAATCAGGGAATCCCTCATACAACGTTATTAATTAACTATATTTCTCCTCCCTTTCTTTTGTCTTGTCCGAACTCTTTCATTTAACTATTAAAGTAATATATTTATTCTTACATGGAAGCCGTATTTAGGATTAGGCACCAGCCATATCTGGATTTAATCCATATCTGGTGTTTAGGAGTATTAATTAATTTATTGATTAACTAGTTAGTCTGATTATTTTGCTATCTCGGATACCAGTATTATCATTGGTTGCTGGAATTTGATTCAGGTACATTATTAACAATTCACGGTACATTAGCAAGCATAACATCTGACCATATAGAGATAATGCTGTATATAATTGCTATACCAACAATAAATTCGTACTACTCTTGCCCTTTAGAGTATCATTGAAATGCTCCAACCATCATTGGATGGTATATCCGTCAGGAGGCATCAGTTATATTTGGATTTTATTTACACCATGCATTTAGGGAAATTTATATTTTACAATTTTTTAATAATAACAAACTAATTAGCTGATTTGACCATATGGGCTTATTACCGTAATATACAGTGGGATCGCTATTTAAATTACCATTAACCTTATGCATATTATCATGCACTAAATCTTACTGCTTGTGGTCAACGCCTTTCTATGATTGTCTAATCAAGATTTAATTTGCATCATTTCCTACTCGAGGATTAGTGTCTAATCGCCAAGCAAATCTGCACAATTGAAAGTTACGCCCACATTAAGATTGCTACTTAAACACCTCTGGCAGACCAGCCAGATACCGATGTGAACAAGCCTGTAGTGAAACGTACGTCATCGGATCGGCATAGCAGACGTACAAAGTTTCCGGGAGCGTGGAATCCTCAAACCCGACCCGGCGTCTGGCCATGTGAACGGTTCTCAGCACTCAGCGTGCATAGATCAATTGTGACACACACCCGCTCTTTATGCTATTCAGAGCGGCTCTCTCATCCACAAAAGGTCTCCTGCTGCCTCTGCACTGTGGCGACACAACAGAGGAGGGGGAGTCCGGCTTGGGGACAGCAGAAGCAACTTGCACTTCTTCCTTTTGTCCCAGCAACAGGTGTTACCCGAACTCTCATCGTTCCCATTTACTGCATCATTGCACATGGGACGACAGTAGAAAGGGTAACTGACCTACAGCTGCTGGGACGTCTTTACCTTCTCAAAGTGATACTATTATATATCTGCTCCTTTGATTGTGGCATGCACATATTCATGGATACCTAAAAAGTGTCCAGATTTGAGTTTATGTTACCAGAATGTATAACTTGTGGATCACTTGTTTATAGGTTTTTCCTGTGCTGTACATGCATTACCTGATTAAATCAGGGATTGAATATATATATAGGCAAAAGTATTGAGATAGGGATATCTTTACCTTCTCAAAGTGATAACTATATATTTTCCTTTATATCTATGGTGATTATGTTATGCGCAAGTACATGGATACATGATGAATGTCCAGATTTTGGTTCATGTCATCAAAATGTATGCTTTGTGGATTAATGATCTGTTTGTTTCCTTTTTGCACTGTACGCATACAGCCTGATTTAATCAGGGATTTAGCACACACATGCCTAGACATAGAGAGAAAGGGGAACAGCGTGCATGTTGGCAAATATTTCAGTATCCTTAGCATTTTGGCGAGTGATCTGACTGGCACTCACATAAACCAGAAGAAGATGTACCGCTTGTAGAAGGCCGTTGTAAATGGCTCTCAATTCTAGAACGTTTATGTGAAGGTAGGCTTCCTGACTTGACCATTTTCCTTGGAAGCTTTCCCCCTGTGTGACAGCTCTCCAGCCTCGGAGACTTGCATCCGTGGTTATTAGGACCCAATCGTGAATCCCAAACCTGCGTCCCTCTAGTAGGTGAGAACCGTGCAGCCACCACAGGAGCAAAATCCTGGATTTGGGGGACAGGATTATTTTCCGGTGTATGTGTAGGTGGCATCCGGACCACTTGTCCAACAGGTCCCACTGGAATACTCTGGCATGAAATCGGCCAAACTGTATGGCCTTGTAGGCCGCTACCATTTTCCCCAACAACCGAATGCATTAATGGATCAACATGCTTGTTGGTTTCAATATTTGTTTGACCATTTTCTGGATTTCCAGAGTCTTTTCCACTGGAAGAAATACTTTCCGTACTTCTGTGTCCAGAATCATATCTAAAAAGGACAATCTTGTCGTCGGTTCCAACGTCATGATCCAACCGTGTTGTTGGAGTATTGACAGGGAGAGTGCAATGTTCTGCACCAACTGTTCCCTGGATCTCGCTTTTATCAGGAGATCGTCCAGATAAGGAATTATATTGACTCCTTTTTAACGAAGGAGGACCATCATCTCCGCCATCACCTTGGTAAATACCCTCGGTGCCGTGGAGAGTCCGAACGGCAACGTCTGAAACTGGTAATGGCAATCCTGTACTGCGAATCTCAGATAAGCTTGGTGAGGAGGATAAATGTGAACATGCAAGTAAGCATCTTTTATGTCTACTGACACCATGAAGTCACCCTCTTCCAGACTGGAAATCACAACCCTCAGGGATTCCATCTTGAACTTTTCAGGTAGAGATTCAGATTTTCGGGTTTAAAATTGGTCTGACCGAGCTGTCCGGCTTCGGAACTACGAAGAGGCTTGAATAAAAAAACCTTCTCCTTACTGTGCCAAGGGTACCAGAACAATGACCTGATCCTGACATAATTTTTGAATTGCCGTTGTTACTGCCTCTCTTCCCGGAAGAGAAGCTGGCAAGGTCGATTTGAAAAATCGGCATGGGGGGACGTCTTGAAACTCTAGTTTGTACCCATGGGACACTATTTGTAAGACCCATTGGTCCAGGCCAGATTGAATCCAGATTTGGCTGAAAAGTTTCAGACGTGCTCCCACCCGAGCGGACTCCCGCAAGGGAGCCCCAGCGTTATGCTGCAGATTTGGCAGAAGCAGGGGTGGACTTCTGCTCCTGCGATCCGGGAGATGCTGCAGATTTATTTACTTTTCCCCTTCCCCTACCTGCAAAAAAAGGGGAGACCTTTGACCTTTTTGTATTTGTTGGGCTGAAAGGACTGTATGTGAGAGTGATGTGTCTTTTTCGCCGGTGTAGGAGCATAAGGCAAGAATGTCGACTTACCTGCGGTAGCCGCCGAAACTAATGCATCCAGCCCATCACCAAACAAGGCCTCACCTTTATACGGGAGAGCCTCCATATTTTATTTTGGAATCTACATCAGCATTCCACTGGCGAATCCACAACGCCCTCCGAGCTGATACTGCCATGGTAGCGGTTCTTGATCCCAAGAAACCAATATATTTCATGGATTCTAGTACGTACGCAGCAGCGTCTTTGATATGACCTAACGTTAGGAGTATCTCGTCTCCATCTATTGTGTCAATGTCTAATGACAAGTTTTCTGACCACTTTTCAATAGCACTACTCACCCACTAACAGACAATGGTAGGCCTGAGTAGTGTCCCATTGGCCACATCAATAAATTACCTCACTCACTTGCGGTCTGTCGGCTCCTTAAGTGAAGCCATTCCAGGCGCAGGGAGAAACACCTTTTCTCTTTTATGACAGGCCCTGTCTAAAATGCAGGGTGACTCCCACCTTTTTTGGAAAAAGGTAAGCTGCCTGAATTCCTTTTGGGAATCTGAAACTTCTTTTCAGGTTAAATCAGACCTAAGGTGGAGGGAAAATTACATTACTTCTTTACTAAAGTAAACCCTATCCTTGTGGTAAAAGAGGGGGCTTCTTAACTTCTAACACCTCCTTTATAGCTAAAACATGTTTTGAATGCTTTTTTGCTAACTTAGGACCTATTCCCCTGGAACCACTAGTGTCGACACAGGAATCCGTGTCGGTATCAGTTTGTACTACTTGTGCAAATTTGTATGTGACCCAGAACAGAAATATTAAAAATCACATCTTCAACAGATTATTTTCATTTTCTGTATGAGATTCAGTCCAACCTCTTACTGATATGATTCACACCATCATGTAACCTTTCACCCAGTCAGGCTCTTGGTGTCATATTACACCTCTGTGTCCCACAGAGTTCCCTGCCACAGACATGTCACAGACGTACAGAACCACACCACAGACACTCTGGGACTTATATGGGGACAGACCCACAGTAAAATCTGTCAGAGGGACACAGATGGGATTTGCTAGTTCACAACCCAGCGCCAGTAACACAATGTCTGTGAACACAAAATGCCCACTGACATTCAGCGCTTTTATAATGTTAATCACACAATTATATAGCATCAAATGCACTGTGCCCCCCCCCTGTTTTGCACCGTGATACTTGTTCAGTAGTGGAGGAGGACCAGCCTTGTCTCTGCAGCCTGAGGAGAGAGAGAAAATGGCGCTGAGCAGTGTGCTGGCTGACTGAGGAGGAAGCTCCACTCTTCAATGGTGTGTTTCTCCTCAGCTTTTATGAGGTAATTTTTTATACTGGTGGGGGTAGGACTGTGCCTCAGCAGCTTATACCCCTTATTTATGCCAGTTTCCATATGTTTCATGCTGCCCAGGGTGCCCCCCACCCGCACCCTGCAGTGCCTGTGCCCCCCCCCCCCCCCGCGCCCTGCAGTGCCTGTGTATGTGTGGGCAACATGGCGCGCTGCGCTCCCGCCAGCCGCGCGGTACCTTTAGCCGTCACTTTCTTGATTGAAGATCTGTCTAATAACACTCACCTGTATTCTGACTTCTGGCTCTGTGAGAGGGGTGACGGCGTGCTGTGGGAGTGAGCATCTAGGCACAGCTAGCGTTCAGTTCCCTTCAGGAGCTAATGGTGTCCTGTCAGCCAGAAGCAGAGCCATGAAACTCTTTAGGAAGTTGGTTCCTACTTCTGCCCCCTCAGTCCCACGAAGCAGGGAGTCTGATGCCAGCAGATCTCCCTGAAAATAAAAAAACCTAACATAAGTCTTTTCCAGAAAAACTCAGTAGAGCTCCTCAGAGTGCATCCAGTCGACCTGGGCACATTTCTAAAACTGAGGTCTGGAGGAGGGGCATAGAGGGAGGAGCCAGTTCACACCCAATGAAAAGTCTTTAGAGTGCCCATGTCTCCTGCGGATCCCGTCTATACCCCATGGTCTTGATGTCGTCCCCAGCATCCTCTAGGACGTATGAGAAAGTAAGATATAGGTGGACCCCTGTCTACGCAACATGACGGCCCCAAAAATTGCCATAACACGCTTGCATTTCCTGCTCTCTCCCCCCCCCCCCTTCCCCGCCAACATCAGCCCCTTGTCAATTAATATGCGAAAGCAGCCTTCCCGTACACTGTGTCCATCTCTAACTAGCCCCTACAGACCTCTAACCTCATCCTAATACACAGACATCAGGTCACAGCCCTCTTACCTCCTCCCAATACACAGACATCAGGACACAGACCTCTCCCCTCCTCCTAATACACAGACATCAGTACACAGACCTCTCCCCTCCTCCTAATACACAGACATCACAACACAGACCTCTCACCTCCTCCTAATACACAGACATCAGGACACAGACCTCTCCCTTCCTCCTAATACACAGATATCAGGACACAGGCCTCTCCCCTCCTCCTAATACACAGACATCAGACATAGAACTCTCCCCTCCTAATACACAGATATCAGGACACAGACCTCTCCCATCCTCCTAATACACAGACATCAGGACAGTGACACAGACCTCTCACCTCTTCCTCCTAATAGACATAAATCAGGACACAGACCTCTCACCTCCTCCTAATGCACAGACTTCAGAACTCAGACCTCTCTCCAGGTTGGGTACGAAAACCCAGCAGTCACTATCCCATGGTCAGGATGCTGACTACGGTTAAAATCCCTACGGATACTGGTATTTTATCCCTACCCCTAACAGCCTAACCCTAACCCCCTCCCCCCCTTCAGTCTAATCCTAACAGCCCCCCTCCCCCCGCAGCTTAACCCTAACCCCTATACTTACCTTTGGGTTCCCATTGTCGGTATTCTGACCGTCGAGATCCCATTGTCAGTATTCTGAGTGTAAGAATCCTGGCTGCATCCCCCCTCTCTTCCTCCTCCTAATACACAGATATCGGGACACAGACCGCTCACCTCCTACTAATACAAA
Source organism: Pseudophryne corroboree (assembly GCF_028390025.1). Classification (NCBI taxonomy): domain Eukaryota; kingdom Metazoa; phylum Chordata; class Amphibia; order Anura; family Myobatrachidae; genus Pseudophryne; species Pseudophryne corroboree. Next base: position 384,328,021 of record NC_086451.1, read on the forward strand.
GATATCAGGGCACATAACTTTCATCTCTTCCTAATACACACATATTGGGACTAATGATTATTCTTTCATTTTCAAAACCTGAGCACAGTTATCTCCTTCTGATGTGAGGTGCTGGGTGGATCAGTGTACTGTAACCGTATAGCTACAATAGTAGCCCGTATGTTGCAGCCAAAACTGAGATAACACGTAGGATGGATAAACAGTAGTGGAGAGTGCCAGACTGTATCAGCGACAAAGGTGAGCTTATTGCAGAGTGCAAAGTGCATTATGGAGAAGTAGTATGATTGGACATGTGTGGCTATGCCAATAATGGGTGGTGCTTATGTGAGGGAAATGAATGTATGAAAAATAACAAGTATAAAATGGTTTACAGTTCAAATGGGTTGTAGTCATGTTACCAGCGGTCGGCATCCCAGCGATTACCATACCGACATCGGGATCCCGACTGCCAGAATGCCGGCAGAGGGCCCAGGGCTATTCCCACTCGTGGGTGTCCACGACACCCACAGAGTGAGAATAGAACCTGTGGCAAAAGCAGCGAGCCACCGAGCCTGCAGCATGGCAAGCGCAGCAAGCCGTAAGGGTCTTTGTTGCGCTCGCCCTCCTGCCGACATTCTGGTGGCTGGGGTCCCGGCGTCGGTGTACTGACCGTCGGTTACCTGTTAAAATTACATTATCTTATAAAGAGCATTGTTGAAAATACTGTTGTCCCAGGGTGCAACAAGTGGCAATATGCAGTTTTCTATGATTAAGAACCAGGGCCAGATTTAGAAATCTTTGGTATGCGGATAGCATCCCAGCCCTGGGGTGTTAGCTCTAGCCGCCACCCCCGAGTCTTGGCCCTAGCTGCCACTTCCGTTGTCTTTGCCCTGGCCGCCACCCCCAGAATCTTCGACCTAGCCAGGGACATCTTTTTGTATGGGCTCAATGGGCAGTTGCACAAGGGCCGGGGCTCAGGAGTATAAGGGCCCTAGGATGATAGCAGAGGATCCCCTTTTTCTAGGGGTACCACATTTGTGAAAAACGGCCCTGGGGAACCGGAGATATCCGACTTAAAAGCAGTGGTCCCCATCAGAGCCTGATATTTGCTCTTCCCAGCCAGATATCTCAGGTTCTGTCTGAGTTTTTCTGAGTATACTCCAAAATCTGGGGCTCTAACCTTTCGGTGGACACTGGCAGCTTGTCTCTACTATTCCCAGAACCAGAGATATCAGTCCTCCAGCAGCCGGTCCCTGCTCCAGCTCCACACGCCTGGTATGCAGTTTTATATTTTCGGCGGTGGATTGCTCTGGCTCCTGAACTCTGATCCCCAAGGTCCAAGTACCTCCAGAAAGCTAAGAAATCCATTTCCGGGAACTGGAGACATCTGCAATCAAGCAAGCTGCCCTCCCACTGGAAAATGATGAATATTAAGCCCACTCCACTATCCACCCCTACCCTGCATATTAAACACCCCATAGCATCTTGGAAGTCATGTACCAGGGGTCCTTCATTCAGCCCAATGTCCCCTTCTACTGTTTAGTGTTCTCTCTTCTGCCCCATCTCCCACCATCTATGCAGTAAAAGAGTCACTAGCAGAAATTACTGCTCCAGGGCCTACATGCTGAGCTGAAGATGGAACACCCCCTAGCACCCCAGGACATCAAAGCTTCTGCACCCCTAACACAGGCCCTCATTCCGAGTTGATCGCTCGCTAGCTGCTTTTAGCAGCAGTGCAAACGCTAAGCCGCCTCCCTCTGGGAGTGTATCTTAGCTTAGCAGAAGTGCGAACAAAAGGTTAGCAGAACTGCTCGTGAAATTTTTCATGCAGTTTCTGAGCAGCTCCAGACCTACTCCTACCTTGCGATCACTTAAGTCAGTTTAGTTCCTGCTTTGACGTCACAAACACGCCCTGCGTTCGGCCAGCCACTCCCCCATTTCCCCTGGCACGCCTGCGTTTTCACCTGTCACTCCTGCGTTTTTTAGCACACTCCCGGAAAACGGTCAGTTACCACCCAGAAACACCCACTTCCTCTCAATCACTCACCGATCAGCAGAGCGACAGAAAAGCGTCGCTCGCCCTTGTGTAAAATTGCATAGTTTTGTGTGAAAGTACTTTGCGCATGCGTACTGCAGAAGTGCCGATTTTTAGCCTGATCGCTGTGCTGCGAACAACTGCAGCTAGCGTTCAACTCGGAATGAGGGCCACTGGACGACGGGTAGGGGCCCCAGTGAATTGCTTTGCCCAGGGGCCAGGGCTGGTGCTAGACCTTGTGGCTCCCAGGGCGAAAGTTTCTTTTGGGCCACCCCACAGGTGAAACAGAGTTTGTGCGTGCCGCAGGCGCGCGCCAAAAACAGGGGCGTTGTCCGTTTTGCTCCCTGTAGTTTTGCCCCAAGTAGCTGTTGTGCCCTCAGTACTGCACCCTCAGTAGTTGTGCCCCCAGTAGCTGTTGTGCCCCCAGTAGCTGTGCCCCTTGCAGCTGTGCGCCCAGTACTGCGCCCTCAGTAGTTGTGCCCCCTGTAGCTGTTGCGCCCACTACAGCTGTGCCCCCAGTAGTTGTGCCCCCATTATTTGTTGGGCTCCCTGCAGCTGTGCCCCCAGTACTGCACCCTCATTAGTTTTTCCCCCAGTAGCTGTTGTGACCCCATTAGTTTTGCCCCCAGTAGCTGTTGTGCCCCCATTAGTTTTGCCCCCAGTAGCTGTTGTGCCATTAGTTTTGCCCCCAGTAGCTGTTGTGCCCCATTAGTTTTGCCCCAGTAGCTGTTGTGCCCCATTAGTTTTGCCCCCAGTAGCTGTTGTGCCCCCATTAGTTTTGTCCCCAGTAGCTGTTGTGCCACCATTAGTTTTGCCCCCAGTAGCTGTTGTGCCCCCATTAGTTTTGCCCCCATTGCTGTGCCCCTAGTAAAAAAATAAAAATCAAGAATACTCACCAGCCCCGTTCCTGTTTCCCGACCACTACTGCCCTCCGTCTTCCGCCGCCGGTGCCGCTCCTCGGATCCATAGGAGCGCATAGACACTAGAGGTCAATTATGACCCCTAGCGTCTATGATTGTCCTAAACTGCCGTGCGGTGCGCGATGACGTCAGGCACACCACACGGCAGGCTCCAGTAGCAGGGAAAGGTCCTCTCCGCGAAGGGAAACTAGAAGCTACCTCACTGCGTGTCTAGTTTCCCTTCGCGGAGAGGACCTTTCCCTGACCACCGCCACCGCCATCTGGACACAGTAGCGCCACTTGCCACGGCAGCGGCGCCCTTGGGACAGCGGCGCCCATGGTAAAAGTCCTGCTTGCCCGTGGCAAGAGCCGCTACTGCCAGGGGCCTACACTGCCGTTGAGATGGCCCTGGCCTTATCTGCCACCCCAGGACAGTTAGGGTAGGAGGCAGGGGAGGGGTAAAATAATTATCCTGTCCCCTGTTTGCATTGTAATTGTCGGGATGCTGGTGTTGGTCATGTGACCGGCGGCATCCCATTCCCAACCACCAGCAAAATTGTATCACACCCCTTTTGCTCTATGTATGCGCATTCTATACAGAAATAACATTTATATGTGTACAAGTACCAATGTAATAAAGGCATTAAATTAAATTAAAGATATATCTCATAACTAAATGAAGACACTAATGAGGCTTCCAAAAGCAGTATTTATTTAGAGACAAATGTCAAGTATAAAAATAATTGTACTGTGAAAACTGCAGCCACTGCAGGGACATGCAACTGAAGTCATTGCAAATCAAGCTTGCAGCACACAAATTCGGTATGTGGCCAGCACACATGGCAATAGGTTCAATGGAATGCTGTCTTCCCTAGCAAACAAAGCACTTGGGAATGCAGCACGTGTATAGTCTGGAATGTATAGGAGCAATATGTGATTACTGGCATCCAGAAACAATGAAATGCCCAGAGCAGAGTGATGCTAACTACATAAACATTGTAACCTGCTCCCTACACATACAAGAACTCTGCATCTGTAGTGTAAGGTGTAGCTCGTTTATGTATAATACAGTCTGATCAGCAGTGATATGCTGGCAGGTGACTGCTAGCCTGATAACTGCAATAATCCCAAAACACTCCTCCCAGCTATATTAGGTGAGACAGTACTGATTCAGGATTATCCTGCTGATCCGACAGTTGGGATGTTTGTCCCGACTCCTTAGAATATCGGGAGGGGATGTAGTTGGCATTTTGGCATTCAGGATCCTGGCACTCAGAATGCTGGCGCCAGAATCCCAACAGCTGTCATCAGAATCCCGACGCCGGAATCCCAACAGCCAGAATCCCGAATGTAAGTATGCCAGGGAGGGATAGACTGCGGGGGGGGGGGGGGGGGGGGGGGAGGATTAGGCTTACCTTTCTCCTGAGCCCCTGTCAGGAATTCAAGAAGTCGGGATGTTTGTGTCGGTATTCTGAATGTCGGTATCCCATACCATATGCTCCTGGGTCAAGGCAGCGAGTTGGAGGTACTTAGCAATTCAGAGGTGTTATGCACCCCTTAATGTGACACTAGATTTTCTTGTGCCTGGAGAGGAAGAGCATGGGTGGCCAGGGTGGGCAAGTAAAGGCTTACTCACGGAATACATATGTATTCCCCGCAGACGAGATGTCGGCTGTCAGTATTTCGACAGCGACATCCCGCCTGCCAGAATGCCGGCAGTGCGGCGATCGATATGAGTCCCCTTGCAGGCTCGCCACACTCACCACACTGCAGGCTCGGTGGCTCGCTACAAGATCTATTCTCGCTCTATGGGTGTTATGGACACCCACGAGTGAGAATAACCCCTGTGAGACGGTATTTCGGCTGTCAGCATTGGCTGTCGGGATTACGGCGTCTGTATCCTCACCGCCGGGATCCTGAAAGCCAGCAAATTGATTGCCTCCTTTGCTCGCATAGTGTAACCATAACACAGGTGTATCTCTAGCACGGCTTGGAGAGCTGGTGTAACCTTACACACTGAATATCACTGTCATCAGCAGCAGAACTATTTTGTATTCAGATTTTGTGTTTCTATTCAATTATATTTTATATTAAATATGTCCATTCTTGTGTATATGCCACTTCATTTTATTGTGTGTACTAGTAAGGAAAACACAATTTTAACACTGTCAAGCCACAACTGTACACCATCTCTAGCTACTTCTTGTGGAGTGTGTACACCAGCTATGCCTGGCATAAACCTGCTAGAAATGGTGGTTTTAAGATGGATGCATATGCATAGAAATTTAAATAAGGATTTTTTTCTGTCTTCTTTTTAGTAAGCACCCGTGCATCCTCCTTTATGAGCCTTTGGGGCATATTTATCACAATCCACATTTTTTATGCAAATGCAATATTTTTCCCATAAATTTGCAACATGAAAATCAATATTTTCATATCAGTTGACAGGCTCTAGTTAGAGCCAAGAGCTGGACGTAGTGTGATACATATTTACCTACTCTCCCATATGCTGCAGGAGATACCCGATATTTTGGGTAGTCCCCCCTAGCCCCAGACGTGTGGGCACACCTCCTGCATCCTGCCTACTTCCTAGTGAAGTGGCCAGAATGGGGAGATTTATGTAAGGCAGGGATGGGGAACCTTCGGCCCTCCAGCTGTTGTTGAACTACACATTCCAGCATGCCCTGCAACAGTTTTAGCATGGCCAAATAGCAAAACTGTAGCAAGGAATGCTGGTATGTGTAGTTCAACAACAGCTGGAGGGCCGAAGGTTCCCCATCCCTGGTGTAAGGAATGTAAGGGTGTTCAAAGAGGGGTGGGGACAAAATACATGTTTATGTAAATTTGCACCAATAGCTGCAATTTCCCAGAGGCAGGGCGGGGCTTAACAACACAACTAGTCTGTCCCCACCCCATCACCGCCCATCTGCATTTCCTCTCCGGGAATCTCCTGAAGAGGACAGTAGGAAAGTATGGTGTGATAGCGTAACGCTGTAACACTGCTTCATGTCCCCAGCGTACACCATGGGGCGACGAAGAGTTATCCTCCAGTTCCCTTTTCGAAAAAATTAGCAAGGGTGACACTACAGTATCTGGAGCTTAGTAAATCTGGCAGCACAGCAGCCACCATACAAGCCTATGTGGATTTATTTATTACCAGTTATTTTTTATATAGCATATACATTTTCCGCAGCACTTTTACAGAGAATATTTGCCCATTCACATCAGCCCCTGCCCCAATGGAGCTTACACTCTAGATTCCCTACCACATGTACACGCACACACATTCACTAGGGGTTAATTTTGTTGGGAGCCAATTAACCTACCAGTATATTTTTGGAGTGTGGGAGGAAACCGGAGTACCCGGAGGAAACCCATGCAAGTACGGGGAGAATATACAAACTCCACACAGTTAGGGCCATGGTAGGAATCGAATTCATGACCTCAGTGCTGTGAGGCAGTAATACTAACCATTACACCATCCGTACTGCCCTGGATGAAAATGGAGAGGCTGTGGCAGATAATGGATAACTTCTGCTATCCCTCCATGCAGTAGTACATCCGGGTGATACTTAATATTTGCAATTACCCTCCCCCCTCCCTCACCCCCAAATGGCTATTTTTGGGGGCATATACCACAAATAATTAATGACAAATAGGACCATATGTGTGTTGAGGAAAATACAGTAAATTGTACTCTGACACCATCTTGTGGTAAAAAGAAGAAAAGTAGTACCGTATATACTCGAGTATAAGTCGACCCGAATATACCACAAAAACCTGGGAAAACTTATTGACTCGAGTATAAGCCTAGGGTGGGAAATGCAGCTCTAGCCGTACACAGCCCTCAGTGACAGATATGCCCTCATACATGCCAGATATGCCCCCACAGTGCCAGATATGCCCTCATACTGCCAGATATGCCCCACAGTGCCTGATGTGCCAGATATGCCCTCATGCTGCCAAATATGCCCCACATTGCCAGATGTGCCATATATGCCCTCATGCTGCCAGATATGCCCCACAGTGCCAGATATGCCCTCATGCTGCCAGATATGCCCTCATGCTGCCAGATATGCCCCTCATGCTGCCACATATGCCACACAGTGCCAGATATGCCTTCATGCTGCCAGATATGCCCTCATGCTGCCAGATATGCCCCTCATGCTGCCACATATGCCCCACAGTGCCAGATATGCCCTCATGCTGCCAGATATGCCCCTCATGGTGCCAGATATGCCCCACAGTGCCAGATATGTCCTCATGCTGCCAGATATGCCCCTCATGCTGCCAGATATGCCCCTCATGCTGCCACATATGCCCCACAGTGCCAGATATGCCCTCATGCTGCCAGATATGCCCCTCAGGCTGCCACATATGCCCCACAGTGCCAGATGTGCCAGATATGCCCTCATGCTGCCAGATATGCCCCTCATGCTGCCACACATGCCCCACAGTGCCAGATATGCCCTCATGCTGCCAGATATGCCCCTCATGCTGCCAGATATGCCCCACAGTGCCAGATATGCCCTCATGCTGCCAGATATGCCCCTCATGCTGCCAGATATGCCCCTCATGCTGCCACATATGCCCCACAGTGCCAGATTTGCCAGATATGCCCTCATGCTGCCAGATATGCCCTCATGCTGCCAGATATGCCCCTCATGCTGCCACATATGCCCCACAGTGCCAGATATGCCCTCATGCTGCCAGATATGCCCCTCATGCTGCCAGTTATGCCCCACAGTGCCAGATATGCCCTTATGCTGCCAGATATGCCCCTCAGTGCCAGATATGCCCTCATGCTGCCAGATATGCCCCTCATGCTGCCAGATATGCCCCTCATGCTGCCACATATGCCCCACAGTGCCAGATATGCCCTCATGCTGCCAGATATGCCCTCATGCTGCCACATATGCCCCACAGTGCCAGATATGCCCTCATGCTGCCAGATATGCCCCTCATGCTGCCAGCTATGCCCCACAGTGCCAGATATGCCCTTATGCTGCCACATATGCCCCTCATGCTGCCAGATATGCCCCTCATGCTGCCACATATGCCCCTCATGCTGCCACATATGCCCCTCATGCTGCCACATATGCCCCCTCCCCCAGTGCCTGTTACTTACCCCTCCATCGATCCCGCGCTGTCTTCTGAAGGAGGGACACGGAGCGCACAGCACGCGCCTCTCCTGTGTCCCTCCTGCATCTCCGGCGGCCGTGGCGGGTCTATTAAAGGAAGTGCCGGTTCGTGATCAGAGGTCACGAACGGGTACTTCCTTTAATAGACCCGCCGCTGCCGCCGGAGATGCAGGAGGGACACAGGAGAGACGCGCGCTGTGCGCTCCGTGTCCCTCCTTCACACTGCTCTGCCTGTCACACTGCACTGCCACTGACTCGAGTATAAGCCGAGGTGGCTTTTCCAGCACAAAAAAAAGTGCTGAAAAAGTCGGCTTATACTCGAGTATATACGGTATGACTAGACAAGTGGTTCCCAAACTTTTTTTTAATCACGGCGCCCTAAAGTATCAGAATTTTTTTCACGGCACCCCTAGGCCTAAAGATTCTTATTCAGAAATTTAGAAGGAAATAATAAGATTTTAAATCTACCGGTAAATCTATTTCTCCTAGTCCGTAGAGGATGCTGGGGACTCCGTAAGGACCATGGGGTATAGACGGGCTCCGCAGGAGATAGGGCACCTAAAAAGAACTTGGACTATGGGTGTGCACTGGCTCCTCCCTCTATGCCCCTCCTCCAGACCTCAGTTAGAGAACTGTGCCCAGAGGAGATGGACAATACAAGGCAGGATTTAGCAATCCAAGGGCAAGATTCATACCAGCCCACACCAATCATACCATGTAACCTGGAACATACATAACCAGTTAACAGTATGAACAAATGACAGTAACGGTCCAAGTCAACTGTAACATAACCCTTATGTAAGCAACAACTATATACAAGTCTTGCAGAGTTTCCGCACTGGGACGGGCGCCCAGCATCCTCTACGGACTAGGAGAAATAGATTTACCGGTAGGTTTAAAATCTTATTTTCTCTTACGTCCTAGAGGATGCTGGGGACTCCGTAAGGACCATGGGGTTTATACCAAAGCATCCAATCGGGCGGGAGAGTGCGTATGACTCTGCAGCACCGACTGAGCAAACGCTAGGTCCTCATCAACTAGGGTATCAAACTTGTAGAATTTAGCAAAAGTGTTTGATCCCGGCCAAGTCGCCGCTCGGCAAAGTTGTAATGCCGAGACGCCTCGGGCAGCCGCCCAAGAAGAGCCCACCTTCCTAGTGGAATGGGCCTTAACCGAATTTGGTACCGGCAATCCAGCCGTAGAGTGAGCCTGCTGAATCGTATTACAGATCCAGCGAGCAATAGTCTGCTTCGAAGCAGGAGCGCCAATCTTATTGGCCGCATACAGGACAAACAGAGCCTCTGTTTTCCTAATTTTAGCCGTCCTGGCTACATAAATTTTTAAGGCCCTGACTACGTCCAGGGATCTGGAATCCTCCAGGTCACCTGTAGCCACAGGCACCACAATAGGTTAATTCATATGGAACGAAGAAACCACTTTAGGCAAAAATTGCGGACGTGTCCTCAATTCAGCTCGATCCACATGAAAAATCAAGTAGGGGCTCTTGTGTGACAAAGCCGCCAATTCTGACACTCGCCTTGCTGATGCTAAGGCCAACAACATGACCACCTTCTAGGTAAGAAATTTCAACTCAACCTTGTTAAGCGGTTCAAACCAGTGTGATTTTAGGAACTGCAACACCACGTTCAGGTCCCATGGTGCCACTGGAGGCACAAAAGGGGGCTGGATGTGCAGCACTCCCTTTACAAACGTCTGGACTTCTGGAAGAGAAGCCAATTCCTTCTGAAAGAAAATCGAGAGGGCCGAAATCTGTACCTTAACCGAGCCTAATTTCAGGCCCATATCCACTCCTGTCTGTAGGAAGTGGAGAAGACGACCCAGATGAAAATCTTCCGTAGGTGCATTCTTGGTCTCACACCAAGACACATACTTTCGCCAGATACGGTGATAATGTTTTACCGTCACCTCCTTCCTAGCCTTTATTAAAGTAGGGATGACCTCTTCCGGAATCCCCTTTTTCGCTAGGATTCGGCTTTCAACCACCATGCCGTCAAACTTAACCGCGGTAAGTCTTGAAATACACAGGGCCCCTGCTGCAACAGGTCTTCCCTCAGAGGAAGAGGCCAGGGATCTCCTGTGAGCATCTCTTGTAGATCCGAGTACCAGGCCCTTCGAGGCCAGTCTGGGACAACGAATATCGTCTGTACTCTTCTTCGTCTTATGATCCTCAACACTTTCGTGATGAGAGGAAGAGGAGGGAACACGTAGACCGATTCGAACACCCACGGTGTTACCAGTGCGTCTACTGCTACTGCCTGAGTGTCCTGAGACCTGGCGCAATACCTCCAAAGTCTTTTGTTAAGGCGTGACGCCATCATGTCTATTTGAGGAGTTCCCCAAAGACGTGTTACGTCTGCAAAGACTTCTTGATGAAGTTCCCACTCTCCTGGATGGAGATCGTGTCTGCTGAGGAAGTCTGCTTCCCAGTTGTCCACTTCCGGAATGAAGACAGCCGACAGAGCGCTTACATGATTTTCCGCCCAGCGAAGTATCCTTGTGGCTTCCGCCATCGCGACTCTGCTTCTTGTCCCGCCTTGGCGGTTCACATGAGCCACTGCTGTGACATTGTCTGATTGAATCAGAACCGGTAGGTTTCGAAGAAAACTCTCCGCTTGTCGAAGGCCGTTGTAAATGGCCCTGAGTTCCAACACATTGATGTGTAGACAGGACTCCTGGTCTGACCAAAGACCCTGAAAAGTCTTTCCCTGTGTGACCGCTCCCCATCCTCGGAGGCTCATGTCCGTGGTAACCAGGATCCAATCCTGAATTCCGAACCTGCGACCCTTCAGGAGGTGAGCACTTTACAACCACCACAGGAGGGACACTCTGGTCCCTGGGGACAGAGTTATTTTCCGATGTAAGTGCAGATGGGACCCGGACCACTTGTCCAGAAGGTCCCATTGAAAAGTCCTTGCATGGAACCTTCCGAAGGGAATGGCCTCGTAGGCCGCCACCATTTTCCCCAGAACTCGAGTGTATTGGTGAACTGACACCCTTTTCGGTTTTAGCAGGTCTCTGACCATGTTCTGGATGTCTTGGGCTTTCTCTATTGGGAGGAAGACCTTCATTTGTTCCGTATCCAGTATCATACCTAGGAACGGTAGTCGAGTTGTCGGAATCAACTGTGACTTCGGTAGATTTAGAATCCAACCGTGTTGCTGGAGCACTCTCAAAGAGAGCGCCACACTGCTCAGCAATTTCTCCCTTGACCTCGCTTTTATCAGTAGATCGTCCAAGTATGGGATAATTGTGACTCCATGCTTGCGCAGGACCACCATCATTTCCGGCATTATCTTGGTGAAAATCCTCGGGGCCGTGGAGAGTCCAAACGGCAACGTCTGAAATTGGTAATGACAATCCTGTACAGCGAATCTCAGGTATTCCTGATGGGGGGCATATATGGGGACATGAAGGTACGCATCCTTTATGTCCAGAGACACCATAAACTCCCCCTCCTCCATGTTAGCTATTATCGCTCTGAGAGATTCATTTTGAATTTGAATCTTTTTATGTACAGGTTTAGGGATTTCAGATTCAAAATAGGTCTGACCGAACCGTCCGGTTTCGGGACCACAAATAGGGTTGAATAGTAACCTCTTCCCCCTGCTGGTGCAGTGGAACCTTGATTATCACTTGCTGTATACACAGCGTTTGAATTGCAGCTAACACTACATCCCTTTCCGATGTGGAAGCTGGTAGGGCCGATTTGAAGAATTGTCGCGGGGGCACCTCCTAGAATTCCAATTTGTAACCCTGGGAAACTATTTCCAACACCCAGGGATTCAGGTCCGAACTGACCCAGGCCTGACTGAAAAGTCGAAGACGTGCCCCCACCGGTGCGGACTCCCTCAGGGGAGCCCCAGCGTCATGCTGTGGGTTTTGGAGCAGCCGGGGAGGACTTTTGTTCCTGGGCACCTGCCGAAGCAGGTGCTCTCTTGCCTCTGCCCTTACCTCTGGCGAGGAAAGAGGATCCCCGACCTCTTTTGGACTTGTGCGACCGAAAGGACTGCATCTGATAGGGTGTTACTTTCTATTGCTGTTGGGGAATATATGGTAAAAAATTTGATTTACCTGCTGTAGCTGTGGAAACCAGGTCCGTCAGCCCATCCCCAAACAATACATCCCCCTTATAGGGTAGTACTTCCATATGTTTCTTGGAATCCGCATCACCCGTCCATTGGCGAGTCCATAAGGATCTTCTCGCTGAGATAGACATGGCATTGGCCCTAGAAGCTAGCAATCCAATGTCCCCTTTGAGCATCCCTCATAAATAAGACTGCGTCTTTAATATGGGCTAGAGTTAGGAATATAGTATCCTTATCCATATTATCAAATTGATCTGTCAGCTCATCTGTCCAAGCTGCAATTGCGCTACACTCCCATGCCAACGCAATTGTTGGTCTTAACACAGCACCCGTATGAGAATAAATACACTTTAAGGTAGTTTCTTGCCTGCGATCTGCAGGGTCCTTAAGGGCCGCTGTGTCAGGAGACGGTAGCGCCACTTTCTTGGACAAGCGCGTCAGGGCCTTGTCCACAGTGGGGGGTGACTCCCAAATCTTCCTGGCCCTCATTCCGAGTTGTTCGCTCGCTAGCTACTTTTAGAAGAAATGCAAACACAAAGCCGCCGTCCTCTGGGAGTGTATATTAGCATAGCAGAATTGCTAACGAAAGATTAGCAATTGCTAACGAAAGATTAGCAATTCTGCTATTATTAGCAGAATTGCTAACGAAAGCAATTTCCTTGCAGTTTCTGAGTAGCTCCAGACCTACTCCTAGATTGCGATCACCTCAGTCCGTTTAGTTCCTGGTTTGACGTCACAAACACGCCCAGCGTCCGACCAGCCACTCCTCTGTTTCTCCAGCCACTCCTGCGTTTTTGCCTGCGTTTTTTTTAGCACACTCCCTTAAAAAGGCCAGTTTCCGCCCAGAAACACCCACTTCCTGTCAATCAGCAGAGCGATTGAAAAGCTTCGTTCGCATGTGAGTAAAATAGCATAGTTTTGTGTAAGTTTGCTTAGCGCGTGTGCACTGAGATGCATACGCATGCGCAGAACTGCCGGATTTTTGCCTGTTAGCAATTCTGCTAAAATTAGCAGCGAGCGAACAACTCGGAATGAGGGCCCCTGTCCTGCTTAGGGAAAGGGTATGCCATATAAATTCTTTTGGGGATCTGCGGTCTCTTATCCGGAGTCTCCCAAGCTTTTCCAAAGAATTCATTTAATTCATGAGATGTGGGAAAATTAATAATCTGTTTCTTTTCCTTAAACATGTGTACCCTTGTGTCGGGGACCGAGGGTTCATCCACAATATGCAACACATCCCTTATTGCCACAATCATACACTGAATGGTTTTAGTCACCCTAGGGTGCAATTTTACTTCGTCATAGTCGACACTGAAATCAGAATCCGTGTCGGTAGTAGTGTCTTGTGTTAAGGAACGCTTTTGAGACCCCGACGGGCCCTGTGAGTCGGTCCAATCTGAGGATTGACCCCCTGATGTCCCCCCTAAACCAGCCTTATCAAGCCTTTTATATAAAGATGCCACACTTGCATTCAACATATGCCACATGTCCATCCAATCTGAGTCGGCACAACCGACGGGGACACACCACTCATTTGCTCCACCTCCTCCTTGGAGAAGCCTTCCGCCTCAGACATGTCGACACACCCGTACCGACACCCCACACACACAGGGATTAACCTATAAGGGGACAAAACCCCAACAAGGTCCTAAGGAGAGACAGAGAGAGAGTATGCCAGCACACCCCAGCGCTTAAAACACTGGAAAAAAAATTGTCCAGATAGCTCTTTTTTATATATATATATTATGCCAATTCCCACTCACTGCGTCGCTAATGTGCCCCCCTCCTCTTTTTTCCAGCCTGTGTTCAGCAGGGGAGAGACCAGGGAGCCAGCGTTTTCTCTCATGCAGCTTCTGTGGAGAAAATGGCGCTGGTTAGTGCTGAGGATCAAGCCCCGCCCACCCGACGGCGGGCTTCGGTCCCAGTGATTTTTCAATAAAATGGCGGGGTATCATAGATTTACTGCCTCAGAAGTCTAATCCAACTGTATTTGTGCCAAAATGTGAGGTTTATTGCTGCCCAGGGCACCCCCCCTGCGCCCTGCACCCTTCAGTGCTGCTCTGTGTGTGTGTGATTGGGAGCAATGGCGCGCAGCTTACCGCTGCGCGCCTTACCTCATGAAGATCTGATGTCTTCTGCCGCCTCAGATGTCTTCTGCCTTCTCTATCCGGCTTCTATCTTCGGCATCTGTGAGGAGGACGGCGGCGCGGCTCCGGGACGAACCCCAGGTGAGACCTGTGTTCCGACTCCCTCTGGAGCTAATGGTGTCCAGTAGCCTTAGAAGCAGTGCCCAACTTGACAAGCCAGCTCTGCTTCTCTCTCCTCGGTCCCACGATGCAGGGAGCCTGTTGCCAACAGGACTCCCTGAAAATTAAAAACCTAACAAAATTCTTTTTCCACAGAAAACTCTGGAGAGCTCTCTGCAGTGCACCCATTCTCCTCTGGGCACAAAATCTAACTGAGGTCTGGAGGCGGGGCATAGAGGGAGGAGCCAGTGCACACCCATAGTCAAAGTTCTTTTTAGGTGCCCTATCTCCTGCGGAGCCCGTCTATACCCCATGGTCCTTACGGAGTCCCCAGCATCCTCTAGGGCGTAAGAGAAATTCAATTAAGTAATTTGTCTTTATATGTCATCCCTACAGGCCCCATACACTAGAACCATAGTGCCCGATTTCATCCGATTTCGGGCATTCGGGTTGTGAGTGTACACGGGGGAGGGTACTCGGGTGTTTACTAGCAATTTTAGTAGTGGGGGCCCCCACAACTTTGTTGCCCCTGGACCCCCACTAGCCTTATTCCAGCCCTGTCTACCGATGCCTCACACACCATGTCATACCCAATGCTCTCCTGGAATGCACACAATCTGAACATCCAGCACCAGGGTTTGTGACAGGTAGTCACACAAAATCCCATCCTGTGCAAAATCAGCCCTAAATCTCCATCTATAGCCTCTGCAGATGTCCTGGCCAAAAAGAACGAGAGGATGCCCAACAGTGACCCCTGTTCCCTACCTGCAGCCCCTTCCCCATTCATATCCCCCTCCTGCAGCTCCCGGCCATCCAGTGCCCTTCCCACAGCCAAGTGAACTAACATGCTGGAGACCCCATTCCCACAGTCAGTGCACCCGTGTGCAGCACCAGAAACCTACACACAAAACTGCTGCTGCAGCTGGTCACAAGAATTAGACCAGTGGCTGCTGCAAGGATGAAGGGAGCCTTTCCACATCTGGGCATGCACTCCCCTGCATGCAGAGAGCCCTGCTTAGCAGAGCAACCTGCAGCTTTGGCTCCCATCGTAAACACAGCTGCGGTCAAAGCCTCCGACGATGGTGGAATCGGGCTGATCTCGCATCCGCCAAAGGTGCACAGAGGTCCACACCGCATCCGGATACGGTACCACCCCCAGCTGCGGGTGGCACTCCCCTTAGGCTGGTGATCCTGGCTATAGGGTAGATTCTCCCCTAGAAGGGGGCTAGAGATGAAGTGTCAGAAGGGGACTGAAAATACAATAAGGGGCTGATGAAGGAGACACAGAAAGGCGCTGGACTGACAGAAGGAGGTTGGAGATGAGGAGACACAAGGGGGCTGAAGATGGACACTGAGGGGAAGTAGCGGGAGAATATCCACAACTGTCAGAATTAGAAGAAATAGGGTTGGGGACAGTAATCTTCATTAATGCACCAAATTAGAAAATTAAGGTTGCATGCGATCGCAGTTTAAGAACCGTCGAGGGGCATCAAAGTTGCGTTGGGGGGGGGCGCGTTCCGGACAGTGGAGGCGTATCCAGAGCATTTGCGGGGCAGGCTGCAGCAGCTGTGTAATGTCACACGCAGCCACTGCGACCCAAAACATGGCGGTATGGCAACTGCCTTCGCAGCTAGGCTGCAGAGGCAGGGGGCTACCCTATATATGCGAGCACTTTGCTGTTTAGCGAAGCGCTTGCATTTTACCCGGGGTGGGGGGGGAGAAGGCCGGCATGCGGGTCGGCATTACCCTGTGCTGGGTGGCCACCCGCATGCAGTTGTGCAAATTTTCGCTAGTGGAAAGAGTTGTAGTTGTGTGAATTTTCGCAAATCTACAACTCATGCTGAATCAGGGCCTAAGTACACGGTATGTTATGCCTCTTGTGCTGCCATGTCGGGCCACTTCTACAAAATTTTAGAGAGCCCCTTTTAGTTCCCAATCCACCCCTGGTCTCAGACACAACTGCAGCAAAAGACGCAAGGAAGGCCACAACTGCGTACAATCAGGCCCTATGAGAAGGAATCCCGCCCCCTCAACAGACCCCACGCCCTCATCAGACCGCACAACCATTAGGGCTGCTACCATACATTTCCCAGGCTGGGTTTCCATCCCAATCCGCCCCTGCTAATGAATGAAAATGATCTGATAGTCGGGTCAATATACAAGCAGCCAATCAGAAGCGGCAAGATAGTGTTGCTGCTGCTGCCATCAGCATAATCTTTACACCATGCCTCTGCTTGGTTCTCAAAGTGCAAATATATTTTGGGATACGTCCAAGTCTCTATAGCCTTTCTTATGGTACTAAACTATGCCATCTCCATTCTGGCTCTCCAAGCATATGGTACTGAATGTCTAATATGGATCTGAAGATCAACTCATTTATAATACGAAATTGTGGATATTTATGCACTTACGTCCACCTCTAAATGAGGCCTATGAATAGTCCATATAATATCAGGCATTATACTTGGTTCTGGGGTATACCCTTACATATTTGCATAAGATGGAAAGTGATACTGCTCTGCCGTAGAAATCGCATCTGCTGGAAGCTGTTAAATTGAGACGCAATCGCTTGCATTACATAGTATTTTCTTCTGTATAAAGCACTTTGTGCATGAGAGGATATCCACAACTACTCAAAGATAGCATATACAAAAAATAAATCACAAAATGTTACAGCGCACTCAAAGTTAACATGCATAGGCCCACATGATTAAAAAACAAACATCAGGAATTCACCGTCTTGAATCAATGTTATAGGTAGTCATCCCAATCTGATATACTCCAACATCCACTAGGTAGTGTCTGAAAAGAAAACAATTTTTTTCTTGCCCCACAATTTCGGATAGTATTGATGGGTTGGAGAGACACAATATTAAACGAAAATAGGATTTTAATTACCTACCAGTAAATCCTTTTCTCGTAGTCCGTAGAGGATGCTGGGGTCCATATTAGTACCATGGGGTATAGACTGGTCCACCAGGAGCCATTGGCACTTTAAGAGTTTAATAGTGTGGGCTGGCTCCTCCCTCTATGCCCCTCCTACCAGACTCAGTCTGGAAACTGTGCCCGAGGAGACAACATACTTCGAGAGAAGGAGTTACACAGATAGTGGCGAGATTCATACCAGCTCACACAACAGCAAACCCGGCTAACATGCCGGAACAACTCAGCACAGCTGAAACAGTAAATAACGCAGAACTTACCTAGGAACCAGGCAGTACTGAATTATAAAACCAATGCAGGAAAACGCAGTGCTGGGCGGGCGCCCAGCATCCTCTACGGACTACGAGAAAAGGATTTACCGGTAGGTAACCAAAATCCTATTTTCTCTTACGTCCTATTATTAGTACCATGGGGATGTACCAAAGCTCCCAGTACGGGAGGGAGAGCGCAGAGGCTCCTGCAATACTGCTTGACCAAACTTGAGGTCATCAGAGGCCAAAGTATCGAACTTGTAAAACTTGGCAAACGTGTTCGACCCAGACCAAGTAGACGCTCGGCAGAGTTGTACAGCTGAAACACCACGGGCAGCCGCCCAGGAAATAGCCTACTTTACGAGTAGAGTGGGCCTTTACAGATTTTGGACACAGCAATCCTGCCGTGGAATAAGCATGCTGGATAGTGAACCTGATCCAGCGTGTAATCGACTGCTTAGAAGCAGGACAGCCAATTTTCTTGGGACAATCAGAGAGTCACTTTTCCTATGACAAGCCGTCCTCTTCACATAAATCTTCAAAGTCCTCACTACACCCAAGCCCTTTGAAGCAATTGAGGAGTCAGTAGCCACTGGCACCACAATAGGTTGGTTGATATGGAAAGCCGATACAACCTTCGGCAGGAATTGTGGACGAGTCCTAAGTTCCGCCCTGTCTTCATGGAAGATCAGATAGGGGCTTTTACAAGATAAAGCCCCCAATTCTGACACGCGTTGTGCAGAAGCCAAGGCCAACAAAGTGACCACCTTCCACGTGAGAAACTTGAAATCAGCCTCCTGTAGAGGCTCAAACCAAGCAGATTGCAGGAACTGCAACACCACATCAAGATCCCAGGGTGCCGTTGGCGCCACAAAGGGAGGCTGGATGTGCAGAACCCCTTTCAAAAAGGTCTGAACCTCAGGGAGGACAGCCAATTGTTTTTGGAAGAAGATGGACAAAGCAGAGATCTGGACCTTGATGGAGCCCAATCTCAGTCCCATATCCACCCCTGCTTGCAGGAAAAGGAGAAAACGTCCAAGTTGAAACTCCACCGCAGGAAACTTCTTGGACTCAAACCAAGAAACATATTTTTTCCAAATGCGATGGTAATGTTTAGACGTTACCCCCTTCCTAGCCTGTATAAGGGTAGGAATGACCTCACTCGGGATACCCTTCCGAGCTAAGATCTAGCGTTCAACCGCCATGCCGTCAAACGTAGCCATGGTAAGTCTTGATAAGCGAATGGTCCCTGCAGTAGCAGATCCTCCCGAAGAGGTAACGGCCTTGGATCTTCCAGCAGAAGATCCAGTAGATCCACGTACCAAGCCCTCCTTGGCCAGTCCAGAGCAATGAGGATTGCCAGAACATTTGTTCTTCTTACCAGTTGAAGAACTTTTGGTATCAGAGGAAGTGGAGGGAACACATACACTGAAGTGAACACCCATGGTGTTACCAGTGCGTCCACCGCCACTGCCTGTGGGTCTCTCGACCTGGAACAGTACCTGTGCAGCTTCTTGTTGAGGCGGGAGGCCATCATGTCTATGTGAGGAACCCCCCACCAACCGGTTACCTCCTCGAACACCTCCGGATGGAGGCCCCACTCTCCTGGATGGAGATCGTGTCTGCTGAGGAAGTCTGCTTCCCAGTTGTCTACACCGGAAATGAAGATTGCTGACATTGCCACCGCGTGCCTTTCTGCCCAGAGGAGGATTTTTGACACCTCTGACATGGCAGCCCTGCTCTTCGTTCCGCCTTGTCAGTTTATGTAGGCCACTGTGGTCATGTTGTCCGACTGTCTCTGAACAGCCCGATCCTGTAGAAGGTGTGCTGCTTGCAGAAGGCCGTTGTACACGGCTGTTAGCTCCGGAATGTTTATCGGGAGAAGGGATTCTTGATCCGACCACCGTCCTTGGAAGGTTTCCCCCTGAGCGACTGCTCCCCAGCCTCTTAGACTTGCATCTGTGGTTAGAAGGATCCAGTCCTGAACCCCGAACCTTCGGCCTTCCAGAAGGTGAGGCAGTTGTATCCACCAGAGGAGCGTAATCCTGGCTTTCGGAGACAGACGGATCCTCTGGTGCATGTGTAGGTGAGATCCCGACCACTGGTCCAAGAGATCCAGCTGAAAGGATCGAGCATGAAACCGTCCGTATTGTAGAGCCTCGTAGGAGGCAACCATCTTCCGCAGAAGACGGATGCACTAATGAACCGAGACCCGGGTAGGCTTTAAGACATCCTGGACCATTGATTGAATCACCAATGCTTTCTCCACCGGCAGAAACACCCTCTGCACTTCCGTGTCTAGGATCATTCCCAGGAAAGACAGCCTCCTTGTCGGCTCCAGATGAGACTTTGGAAGGTTCAGGATCCAACCGTGCTCCTTGAGCAGATATGTCGTGAGAGCAATGGATCGCAACAACTTCTCCCTGTACGATGCCTCGATCGTCCAGATACAGAATTATGTTCACCCCTTGCTTGCGTAGGAGAACCATCATCTCCGCCATCACCTTGGTGAAGACCCTCGGTCCTGTGGAGAGGCCAAATGGCAGTGCCTGAAACTGATAGTGATTGTCCAACAGTGCAAACCGGAGATATGCCTGATGCAGAGACCAGATGGGAATGTGGAGGTACGCATCCTTGATGTCCAGGGACACCAGGAACTCCCCCTCCATCAGACCTGAGATGACAGCTCTCAGAGACTCCATCTTGAATTTGAACTCCCTGAGGTAGGGGTTCAAAGATTTTAAGTTCAGAATTGGCCGTACTGAACCATCCGGCTTCGGTACCACGAAAAGGTTTGAATAGTAACCTTTGTTCCACTGATGAGGTGGAACCGGAACAATGACCCTGGACACCACCAATTTTTGGATAGCTTCCAGAAGAATTGTTCTGTCTGCCTGACTTGAAGAAACGGTGGGGCGGGAGATCTTGAAACTCCAGCCTCTATCCCCTGGACACTATATCCAGTACCCAGGGGCCCAGGCCCGACGACACCGAGACGTGGCTGAAATGCCGGAGTCTTGCCCCCACCTGACCTTCCTCCAGGCCTAGCTGTCCACCGTCATGCGGAGGACTTTGGGGTATCAGAAGCGGGATTCTGGTTCTGGGAGCCAGCGGGAGCAGGCTTCAATCCTTTAGCACGACCACCTCTGAAGAAGGTGTTCGAAGGCTTGTTCTTTCTAGGCCTCGGGGGCCGAAAGGGCTGTGACGTGGCTGGAGTAAAAGGCTTGTTCGTAGCCGGTGCAGCTGAGGGGAGAAAAGGAGACTTACCCGCTGTAGCCGTGGCAATCCACGCATCTAGCGCCTCCCCAAAGAGAGCCTGACCTGTATAAAGTAGATCCTCCACACTTTTCCTGGATTCAGTGTCCGCAGACCATTGGCGCAGCCAGAGACCCCTGCGAGCCGAGACGGACATGGAGGAGATCCCCACAGCCATGGAGCCACGGTCGTTCATGGAATCTACCAGGAACCCTGCAGAATCCTGAATATTACGTAAAAATAAATCAACGTCACCTCTATCCAGCGTAGTCGATTCCTCCTGCAGAGTGTTTGACCGCCTGGCAATAGCTTTCGCAATCCAAGCACAGGCTATAGTAGGCCGCAATATAGCCCCTGAAGCCGTGTAAATGGAATTTAGCGTAGCATTCACCTTTCGATCTGCCGGGTCTTTCAACGCGGTGGATCCCGGGACTGGCAGCACCACCTGTTTGGACAGCCTAGAGACAGAGGCGTCGACTATCGGCGGGGACTCCCATTTTTTCCTATCTTCCTCTGGGAAGGGAAAAGCAACCAAGACCCTCTTAGGGATCTGGAATTTCTTTTCCGGATTTTCCCAGGCTTTTTCAAAGATAGCATTTAATTCTTTGGATGCCGGGAAGGTGAGGGGGGGCTTTTTATTGTCTGTGAAAAAGTCCTCCTCAACCAGCTCAGGAGCACTGTCAGTAATGTGCAGCACATCCCTTACAGCTTCAATCATCAACTGCACCCCCTTAGCAAGTGATGCCAACCCCCTCAACACATCCCCGTCACCGTCTGCAGTGTCAGAATGGGTGTCCGTGTCATCCTGCATAAGTTTGGCAAGTGCACGTTTTTGAGAATGTACAGCAGGGGACCCAAAGGAAGCAGTATCAGACCATACAACCATAGAGGATTGCAGAACTTGAGTGGCATGCTCAGTCCTAGCAACCCTATCGGAAATCTGAGAAATAGTCCCCCTCAGAGAGACTAACCATCCTGGCTCTCTAGCACGGATCTGCGCTACAACAGTGCAATCCTGATTACATGGTATGGAGTCCTCTGCAGCATATGAAACAGTGTCCCTAGACATGTTGTCACATACATACCAAACACCCCACAAACACACAGGGTACTGGGTAGACAGAGTTTCCCCTCCAAGAATGGCAGAGAGACACAGAGATTGGAGCCAACCCACACACAGCGCTATTATAGGTATAGGGAGACCCTAACCAGCGCTGACTGTGTCCCTTAATAGGTGACACAGCCTTTACACAGCCTCCCCTCCCTTCTACAACCCCCCTGGTACCG
The DNA here is from genome assembly GCF_028390025.1 of Pseudophryne corroboree. NCBI lineage: Eukaryota > Metazoa > Chordata > Amphibia > Anura > Myobatrachidae > Pseudophryne > Pseudophryne corroboree. The sequence goes on from NC_086451.1 coordinate 384,350,163, forward strand.
TACAGATAGCTGGAGGTGCTCTGGAGGGACCTGTTCATCCACTGGCTGTAAGCTGCAGGCAGGAAAATGGCGCTGAACGCTGCTGGGTCCGCTCTGAGTAGAAGCTCCGCCCCCTTAATGGCGCTGTCTTCCCGCTCCTGTGAGATTATACTGGCCTGAGGATTCGTTTGCTGGCTGAGATCCGTGGACCCCGACAGGCTTGAAATGGTCAGTGTAGGGTTATGTGCTGGCTCAGGGCGCCCCTCACAGCACTGCACCGCAGAGCCGTCCGGGAGCGCGGTTAATACTGCGCTCCTACCCTTAAAGCCACCCTCTTCACACTGACCCCCTGCTTGTAAGGGGGGACAGTGACTCACTCACCACTTTCAGCTCTATAAGGGGGTGGCGGCTGGCTGCCGGGGTGAGCGTTCCCCTGTGGCGGGGCGCGATCTGTCCCCTCTGGAGCTTAATGTCCAGTCAGCGGAGTCAGTGGCTCAAGACCCCGCAGGGCGGACACTGCTCCACCCCTCAGTCCCTCGATGCAGGCAGGCTGTTGCCAGCACCCTCCTGTAAAAAAATAAACTCTTAGAAAAACTTTTACCAGGAAAGCTCTGTAGCGCTCCCCAAGCTGTGACCGGCTCCTCCGGGCACATTTTCTAAACTGAGTCTGGTAGGAGGGGCATAAAGAGAGGAGCCAGCACACACTATTAAACTCTTTTAAGTGCCAATGGCTCCTGGTGGACCCGTCTATACCCCATGGTACTAATATGGACCCCAGCATCCTCTAGGACGTAAGAGAAATATAGTGTAGTAGTCCTTAAAAGATCAGGCAATTGAGGATCTAAAGTTGCACTTGCAAGATATGAGAAAAATTAAGCGTGAGTCATATCATTCCATTAAGGCAAAACAGCTTCCAAATGAGTTCTTCCTATTTCCTCTGACTAGTCCAGATGAACCTATGAGGACATATACCTCTGCTCCCTGAACACTCCTCAGTGTAAGGGGGTAAAGGGCCTACACACTAGAAGACATGACTAATGTGAAAGATGAACAATTTCCCTTGAACTTCCCAGAGCCCTGACAAACAAAATTAAGTGTACACACTAATGGGCCCTACACACTGGCAGATCTCACTGCACGATATGAACGTTCTCGTCAGGAAATGAAACACTGAAACGTTGACAGCAATTACCTGTGTGCGGGTTGTCTGTTGAAGTGAGCTGTGAGTGCCGCCGACTGGATACGCATATTGGGCAGCATATATTGTTGCCACTGGAAGGCACCGGCCATTACCTTTGTATTTCATAGCTTTTGTTTTATAAACATATATATATATATATATATATATATACACACACACACACACACATATATATATGTGTCTCCAGCTATAAGATATTTGCAGGTGGTACGTGCACATCTTGTACATCCTCTTACGGTCCTCTGGAAAACATCATTAGCTGTCGGTCGAGACATCGAGATGTCATTTTTAACAAGAATGTCTTTCAGATTCTTTGATCTGGTGTAGCATGGCATCAAGTTCGTATCTGATAATGGGAGTTCTTTATCAGTCTGTACTATTTTCCACACATTTTTGGAGATCCTATTAATGCTGGTCGAATGTACATTAAAATTATTAACCCAAGGCATTTTCTTAACGGTGTCCTTTTTATTAGATTTCTGCAAAAGCGTGTCCCGATCTATTGTTAACACCTTCTGCTTGGTAAATTGAAGATTATACTTATTGTAGCCCCGGGCTAAGAACTTATCAATCAACTGATCTAATTGTAAAATAGCCATCTCTCGATTACTATTGATCCTCCAGATCCTCAACATTTGCGAGTAAGGAAGTCCCAACTTCAGACTTCTAGAGTGACAACTATTATAATGTAATAAAGTATTTCTGTCCGTTGGCTTTGTGTATACCGAGGTACCCAGGCGACCTTTCTGTAAGGTAACCAACACATCTAGAAATGGTAACTTACGTTATCGCATGATAGATCAGGTCCCACTATCTAGGAGAGGTGGCGATAGAGGTGCACTCCTCATGAAAAGGGAAGCTGAATGGATAATTCGACTGTGTACGATGGCATCAAGAGGTCTCAATGATAAACTGTCGTTTGGTCCATTATTATAAAGTTTACTGTCTTAGGAAGGGTCATTTATGAGTAATGATTTGGGCTATTGTGTCTTTCATAAGAAGACTATTTTTGGGAATCTCCCCTGCCATATCCTATTAGATAAGTATATTTATTAAAAAGTTTTTCTTTTATATAAGGTTATCAACAATAACAATAAAATAGGATGTTAGGGTTGGGGTTTGATTGATTAATATGTAAACGTTAAGTACAGTCATTACAGCCCCACTCATTAGTCTGCAGTATTACTAGTCCCATTGGTCACGTTTTTCAAATTTTTTGTAATGTTTTGTGGTTTTCTGTACATTATTCTATGTACTCGTTTATGTCTCTAGGTTGCTATGGTGACGTGGTGGGGGGACGTGCATCACGCGGATGCGTGATGACGTCATCAGACTTCGCTGCCGCCGGGTGATCCAGGAAGGAGGGCGCCTGTCTGATGCGTAAGTGTGGCGACCACCCAGTGCCAGGACGAGGGAGGAGCTTGTCGGGCACAGTGTTGAATGGGGCCTAGTGACGTCATCAGATGGCGCCGCTGACCGGACGAATTCCCGCGCTGAGCAGCGTTCACTTGGTGGTGTGATGCTTTATAAGGTAAGAGCATTCATTGCACATGTTGTAACCTGATGAAAATCTTGACTGATTGAAACGTTGTTTGCTGACATGGTGGTCGCTTTATTTATTGTCTCATCCGGAGCCCTGAGTGCCGTACCTCTGCTCGTTTACATTCATCCACAAAGTAAGGGCACCGGGTCAAGGTAATTACCACATGGGAGTGCCGGACATATCGCATATTGTATTGAAAGACAGCTTCACCAACTGTCCTTGGTCAAGGCACCCAGAATTGTTTTGGACTTAAGCATTATTGCCTCATCAAGTTAGTGTCTGCACTTGTTTACACGGAGCACTGAGCACTTTAAACACGTGACACATCTGCTTTTAGTAATAGGGGATCGTTCATATTTTTACTGTGGATACCCATGCAGTATGGTTCTTATCCTGTTATCATTGGCACTTTATGGACTGTGTGGCTTGAAGTTTACATGAGACTGGTTGTAACAGTTTTGATAGGTAGTGTGGACAATTAGCCATATAAGAACAAACACCCTTTGGAGGACCAATATTAATTGTGTCATCTGATTGCTTTGTTGGATATTAATCCTGACGTATTGATTAGTATGGCTGAATCAGTGGGAGAAGATGTTGCATTTAATCCCCTATTGTTTCCTTTGGATCATATGTTCAGTTATTCGGAAACTGAGGCAGACATGATCTTATTGAATGAACAAATGGATGATCAAATTGAAGCCTTGCCATTAGAAATCATGTTCAGAGATCTGTTAAGGTTGAAGAGAAAAGAGGTGGATTACCACCTGCATGGGGTCTCCTTAAGTGATTATTTTCGTAAGAAAAAAATTCCTAGAGGCCTAAGGGTGCGTAATTGTCCGACGATAGGGCGTAATGACCCAGCCTTTTGCAAAAGATGGATTTCCATCTTAAATAAATGTTCTTTGTCTAATACTGTTAATTATTGAGCAAAATAAGAAAGAACTGGGGACGCTTAAAGAAAAAATTGCCTTCTGTGAGAAAACATATTTGAGTAATTTACAAGCAGACACTGAGGTTGACTGGATGAGTAAAATGGCCAGTCAACTAGCCGTGTATAGGAGAGATCTGGTGAAATTTAAAAGAGAAAAATTACAAAAAGTGGAAGGTGATTATGAAAACCACCAGGTATATCAGTGGCTTACAGCAGGTCGACAGAATGAACGTAAGAAACCTTTTTTCAGACGGGACCGTTACCCGAGAACAGTAACAGACACTGAATCGTCGTATGAGACACAGAGTGAGAGCAGTGGCTCAGAAAAAGGTGGTGCACGACGCAATACCACCGGTAACAAGAATAAGAGTGCTAAAATACCGGTTGTCCCTTTAGGGCGACTTACCAGGATGCAAGCACGCGGCAGCTCAGACGATGTACTCGGAGAGGCGGGCAAAACAAAAGAGCAGCAAGCTATCAAAAAACCACCGTCCAAGAACAAGTAATTTATAATTTATCCTCACATGAACTGACTAATAGTGAGAAGAGCATTCTTTGTAAAGGTCTCTCGTTTGTGCATACGAAAGGTTTCGGTCAGATTAATTGGCAAACAGAGAAACATCGCCTAACCAGGCAATTGAAATTAAAACAGTTCTATGCGAAAAACACTCCCATGGGTAATACCAGTAATCAACATTTAATTCCTCCGAAATTATTAGCTTTAAAAAAACCGTCCACCTTTGAACCACCTTCTTCCAGTGCGACTATTAAGACTTTTTCCAGAATGTTGGACGAGGAGGTCATGGAGTGTGTTAAACATTCCCCTTCAATACATCCCAATCTGAGTCAAGCTGAAAGAATTGCACTCAAAAGCTTGTCTCAGAACTCCAACCTTATCATACGAGCGGCTGAAAAGGGAGGTGGGGTTGTGCTACAAGATCGTGCAGATTATAAAGCAGAAATTATGAGGCAGCTCGGTAATGAAACTGTTTACAGATGTTTAAAGAAGGATCCCACGGCTGAATATAGAATGAAATTAGAAGAAGTTCTTAAGGAAGCATTACAAGTCAAACTTATTGATGAAGAAATGTACACTTTGTTGCTACCGGAGTTTCCCAAAATTCCAATATTGTACACCTTACCAAAGGTGCATAAGGGGATTAATCCCCGACCAGGACGACCAGTGGTGTCTGCTCGGGAATCGTTGTTACAACCTACCGCGATCTTTCTTGACTCAATACTTCAACCAATTGTGCAGGGTCACAAGAATTTCCTATTGGACACCACAATGTTACTTAATAAATTTAAGAATATTCCACTAATTCCTGATGGTGCTTGGTTGGTGTCTTTGGATGTTACCAGCTTGTACACTGTAATCCCACATGAGGATGGAATTACAGCTGTAGATGAGTTTTTGAGCACTGAGAGTGAGTTTGACAACGTACAGAGGAATGTGTTATGTTAATTATTAAGACTAATTTTGGAATTGAATTACTTCTTATTTGATAATAAATTTTATTTACAGATTAGCGGGTGCGCAATGGGGTCATCTGTGGCCCCAGCACTCGCTAATCTGTGTATGTTTAAATGTGAGGAACAGGTGTTTTTCATAAAACCTGAGATTGTTTCTAAAATCATGTTTTACACCCGTTTCATTGATGATTTATTCATGATCTGGACGGGTAGTTATGAAGAATTGGTGGGGATTATTGACATGCACAAATCCTCAGGTTCAGTTGTCAAACTCACTCTCAATATGAGTCAGACTTCGTTACCATTTCTAGATGTGTTGGTTACCTTACAGAAAGGTCGCCTGGGTATCTCGGTATACACAAAGCCAACGGACAGAAATACTTTATTACATTATAATAGTTGTCACTCTAGAAGTCTGAAGTTGGGACTTCCTTACTCGCAAATGTTGAGGATCTGGAGGATCAATAGTAATCGAGAGATGGCTATTTTACAATTAGATCAGTTGATTGATAAGTTCTTAGCCCGGGGCTACAATAAGGATAATCTTCAATTTACCAAGCAGAAGGTGTTAACATTAGATCGGGACACGCTTTTGCAGAAATCTAATAAAAAGGACACCGTTAAGAAAATGCCTTGGGTTAATAATTTTAATGTACATTCGACCAGCATTAATAGGATCTCCAAAAATTTGTGGAAAATGGTACAGACTGATAAAGAACTCCCATTATCAGATACGAACTTGATGCCATGCTACACCAGATCAAAGAATCTGAAAGACATTCTTGTTAAAAATGACATCTCGATGTCTCGACCGACAGCTAATGATGTTTTCCAGAGAACCGTAAGAGGATGTACAAGATGTGCATGTACCACCTGCAAATATCTTATAGTTGGAGACACGTTTAGCCACCCACATAGTGGCAAAAAATATGTTATAAAATACCATTTAACGTGTAACAGCAGTTTTGTGGTCTACCAGATTATTTGCCCCTGCGGGCTCACATATGTGGAAAAACACAACGTAAGTTTAAAGAACACATGGCGGTACATCGGTCATCGATTAAATTGTTGCTAGAAAGTAGAGAGAGCGATCAACCGGTCGCGAGACATTTTCTGGCTGCAAGACATACATTGGCAAGCTTACGTTATCGCATGATAGATCAGGTCCCACTATCTAGGAGAGGTGGCGATAGAGGTGCACTCCTCATGAAAAGGGAAGCTGAATGGATAATTCGACTGGGTACGATGGCACCAAGAGGTCTCAATGATAAACTGTCGTTTGGTCCATTATTATAAAGTTTACTGTCTTAGGAAGGGTCATTTATGAGTAATGATTTGGGTTATTGTGTCTTTCATAAGAAGACTATTTTTGGGAATCTCCCCTGACATATCCTATTAGATAAGTATATTTATTAAAAAGTTTTTCTTTTATATAAGGTTATTAACAATAACAATAAAATAGGATGTTTGGGTTGGGGTTTGATTGATCAATATGTAAACGTTAAGTACAGTCATTACAGCCCCACTCATTAGTCTGCAGTATTACTATTCCCAGTGGTCACGTTTTTAAAAATTTTTGTAATGTTTTGTGGTTTTCTGTACATTATTCTATGTACTCGTTTATGTCTCTAGGTTGCTATGGTGACATGGCCCCACCATGTCACCATAGCAACCTAGAGACATAAACGAGTCGGATGCGTGATGACGTCATCAGACTTCGCTGCCGCCGGGTGATCCAGGAAGGAGGGTGCCTGTCTGATGCGTAAGTGTGGCGACCACCCAGTGCCAGGACGAGGGAGGAGCTCGTCGGGCACAGTGTTGAATGGGGCCTAGTGACGTCATCAGATGGCGCCGCCGACCGGACGAATTCCCGCGCTGAGCAGCGTTCACTTGGTGGTGGGATGCTTTATAAGGTAAGAGCATTCATTGCACATGTTGTAACCTGATGAAAATCTTGACTGATTGAAACGTTGTTTGCTGACATGGTGGTCGCTTCATTTATTGTCTCATCCGGAGCCCTAAGTGCCGTACCTCTGCTCGTTTACATTCATCCACAAAGTAAGGGCACCGGGTCAAGGTAATTACCACATGGGACTGCCGGACATATCGCATATTATATATATATATTTATATATTACCCATTATAATTAATTTTTATTACGTTGGTGGGGCAGTGGGAGAAAATACATCGGGGTGGGGCAATGGGAGAAATGAAGGAGACACTGTGCGGCTCCCATCAACGGCTCAGAGGGAGCGCGGGTTGACAGCCAATCTAGGACGTTTTTTTTTAAAGGGACAATCACTTACAAGGCATGGTTTTGCTTTGTAAGTGATTGTCCCTTTAAAAAAACGTCCGAGATTTGCCGGCAACCAGCAACTCCAGCGGTCTTGGACTGCATTACATCCTGCCAGAAATCTCACTTGTTTGTTGGCTTCTACTTTAGCCTACACACAACCAGGGACGGATCTAGACTTTTCTTTAGGGGGGGCGGTTTACTGTTTAATCTTGACTCCTCCCTCTACAGTCCCAACTCCTCCCATCTGCAATCCTAACTCCTCCTCCCTCAATTCTGACTAAACTTGTTGAGTGAGACTGAGATAGAGCTTTGTGATTGTTCTATGTACATGTGATTGTGCTATGGGGTAATTGTATTTATTAGCCCTAGTACCCACACACCAGCAAGTGAAGGGCAAATGCTCTGTAACCCTTGCTCTCCTGGCTCCTCTGTGTGGCTGTGGTATAAGCTGCAGCACATCGTTCTGCCATAGGCTATCCCCGGAGAGCTCTCGTCTGCTCAAAAGTGGGCATGGCTATGACTGTGTTAGGGGGGGCAGTCGCCCCCCCCCCCCTAAATCCGGCCCTGCACACAACTAACTGAATTCCCTCTTTAGTGTGGCTATAAGATTGTCACTGACTTTATTACACTGTTGCAGTTATTGGTCTTTTGAGGTTGAAATCTACCCCCAGAGGAGGAGGATCGTGATTGAGGAGTTACCGTTCCATCAAAAGGAACGTAATTCTACTCATATGGTTCTTATTATATAGAGCGCCTTTATGAGTTGTCCTCTGTTTCTTTACAAATATTACTTATTAGTGTAAGGCAACACTTGTTGGTTTATTTGTGCTGGCAGCTCATAGTGGGCATTTCAGGAAACCATATCATTCAAAGTCAAAGACTATGTAAAAAAAGCACTCCCAGGTTATTAAGTATTCTCTACACCAGAATTTAGCACACAATTTCCAACCAGTTCAACATTCCTCTCTGGCCCTCATTCCGAGTTGATCGCACGCAGAGCCGGCGCTACCAGCTCAGCAAGGGTATGCAGTGCAGGGAGGCGCCCAGCTTGAAGAGGTGCAGCGCTCTCCCTGCTCTGCTACCCTGGTCCCTGCTGCTGCCAGTTGCCGTTGCGCCTGTCAAAGTGGAAGACAGGTAACGGCGCTAGCAGCGTGTAGCGCTTCTCCCAGTACAAGATCCCTCTAGCTCCCTGCCCCCCTCCTCCTCACAGAGAGTGCGCTGCTGCCAAATTCTGAGAGTTTTGCCGGGCGAGTAGAATTTGAGGGGCGTGGTCTAATCGTGGGAGGCGTGGCCACACCCCCTTTTGGGATTTTTTTTTTTTTAAATAAAAATTTGCAGAGTCCTGCGGGGTAGGGGGGCCTTGAGCCCCTCAGCCAGTGGCAATTCGAGTGGGGAGTGTGATCAGTGTGATCACTCTCCACCTACCCATATAGGAACAGGCAGAGGCTCCGCAGCAGCAGCCTCTCTGCCTCTGGCACTGCAGCACAGCACACTCTGCCAAGATGAGAGTTTATGCTGTTGCTGCTGCCCAGTAAGAAGGGAGGGAGGAGTGCAGTGGACCAGGGTCCCTGCTAAGCCCCTTCATCAGTCCCGGGCCAGGGTAATTTGTACCTGCCCCTCCCCTCTCGCCGAAACTGCCGACATCCTCCAGAGCCGCTGCTGCTGGAATAACGGAGCCTCCAAGAGGGTAGAGGAGGAGCAGCGCCCGAGTGTGGAGTCCAAGGCAGAGCATCAATCACAGTTATGCCTAAAAAGTAATGAAGCAGAAGGTACTACATTTACAGTAGCAGGGTGGTGGGTATGACGTGGTTGGGCTATACCTGGCATAATGTGTATAATGGTCTCTACCTTGCATAACATGTATAAGGTGCTCTACTGTGACATAACGTGTATAAGCAGCTTTTACTGTATGGTGTAACATGTATAAAAGTACTACTGTGCGGTGTAATGTACATAACGGACACTACTGTGCGGTGTAATGTAAATAACAGGCACTACTGTGCGGTGTAATGTAAATAATGGGCACTACTGTGCGGTGTAATGTAAATAACGGGCACTACTATGCGGTGTAATGTAAATAACGGGCACTACTGTGTGATGTAATGTAAATAACGGGCACTACTATGCGGTGTAATGTAAATAACGGGCACTACTATGCGGTGTAATGTAAATAACGGGCACTACTATGCGGTGTAATGTAAATAACGGGCACTACTATGCGGTGTAATGTAAATAACGGGCACTACTGTGTGGTGTAATGTAAATAACAGGCACAAATGTGCGGTGTACTGTAAATAACGGGCACTACTGTGCGGTGTACAGTAAAAAACGGGCACTACTGTGCGGTGTAATGTAAATAACGGGCACTAATGTGCGGTGTACTGTAAATAACGGACACTACTGTGCGGTGTAATGTAAATAACGGGCACTAATGTGCGGTGTACTGTAAATAACGGGCACTACCGTGCGATTGGAGAGAAAACATAGTTCTCACTTCTGATCTGTCGAAATGTATACTTATTTATTACCAAATATTAATATAGCGCACACATTTTCCTCAGTGCTTTACAGAGTATATTTGGCCATTAACATCAGTCCATGCCCCCGTGGGAGCTTACAATCTATATTCCCTATCACATGTACACACATCCACACCAGGGTTAAATTTGTTGGGAGCCAATTAACCTACCATTATATTTTTGGATTGTGGGAGGAAACCACGGCACCCAAAGGAAACCCACACAAGTATGTGGAGAAGATACAAACTCCACACAAGTAGGGCCATTGTGGGAATCGAACCCATGACCTCAGTGCTGTGAGGCAGTAATGCTAACCCTTACACCATCCCTACTGCGCTATGAGTTATACCCAAATCTCTCACAAACACCAACAAAAATGATGTCAACCTCTGACAACTGTGACTCCTACTTTCCGCCTGGCCATGGCCTTTGGCTGTGAAATAAACATTTATCACCTAAAATGTGACCCTTTATTTGTTTAATGAAGTGGTCACTGTAAATAGTATGATGCAACCTAATACTGATATCATGGGACAAAAGTGCTTTGTTATTAAGGATATTTCCAGTGAGCAGATTCTGGTCAATCATTGACATGACTTTATCTGCGAGTTTCAGGCCACTTACAGGTCAGCTGGGGGTAATATCATTGAATTGTGAGTTTCAGGCCATCTGGGGGGATATATTTGTCACTCAGTCTGTAGCTAGGCGGTTTTATGGCAGATGTAACAGCAGAAATTGCTCACTTCCAGGCTAAGAAATACAGGCAGGTACTTATCCATCATGCAATACCATCAGGGATGCATCTTATTGGCTCCAAATTGACTCTGCAGCAGGACAATGGGGGTCATTCCGAGTTGATCGCTCGCTAGCTAGTTTTAGCAGCCGTGCAAACGCTATGCCACCGCCCACTGGGAGAGTATTTTAGCTTAGCAGAAGTGCAAACAGTTGTATCGCAGAGCGCCTGCAAAAAATGTTTGTGTAGTTTCAGAGTAGCTCAAAACCTACTCAGCACTTACGATCACTTCAGACTATTCAGTTCCAGATTTGACGTCACAAACCCGCCCAGCGTTCGCCCAGCCACGCCAGCGTTTTTCCTGGCACGCCCGCGTTTTTCTGCACACTCCCTGAAAACGGTCAGTTGCCACCCAGAAATGCCCACTTCATGTCAATCACTCTGCGGCAAGCAGTGTGACTGAAATGCATCGCTAGACCCTGTGCAAAACTACATCGTTTGTTGTGCCCGTACGTCGCGAGTGCGCATTGTGCCGCATACGCATGCGCAGAACTGCCATTTTTTTAGCCTGATCGCTGCGCTGCGAAAAAAATCAGCTAGCGATCAACTTGGAATGACCCCCAATGACCCCAGACAAACAGCCAATGTCATTAAGCGTAAAGAAGAACAAGTCCTGGAAGTGATGATATGGCCCCCACAGAGCCCTGATCTCAACATCATCAAGTCTGCCTGGGACTACAGTACATGTCTGAAGAGACAGAAGGAATTGACCAAGCCTACAACCACAAATCTGTTGGTAGATCTCCAAGATGTTTGGAACAACCTCCCTGCCAAGTTCCTTAAAAAACTGTGTGCAAGAATACCTAGAAGAATTGATGCTGTTTTGAAGGGAAAGGTTGGTCACACCAAATGTTGATTTGATTTAGATTTCTCTTCTGTTCATATACTGTGCATTTTGTTAATGGATCAAAATAAACTATTAACACTTCAATTTTTGAAAGCTTTCTTCTTCTAATTATTATTATCCTTTATTTATATGGCGCCAGAAAGGTTCCGCAGTGTCCAATTATAGAGTACATAAACGAAAAAATCAAAACAGGAAAATAGTGACTTACAGTTGAAGACAATATAGGACAAGTACAGGGTAAATAAACATAGCTACAGCAGCAGACGACACTGACATAAGTATCAGGGTGACAGAAAACAACGGGATTTGGTGCCGTTGAAGACCACCCGTCTCTGGTCTCCTGGCACTCCTCCTACCGGCGGTCTCCATCCACCCACCTGCCCGGTCTCCGTCCACCCGCCCGCCCGGTCTCCATCCACTGCTTGCAGTGCTTGGAGATTACGTCATCTCCAAGCACTGGCAAATACTGTGTGCAGTGGACACGGCGTTGACCTGGGTATATCCCAGGTCGGCACCGCTGTGGAAACTGTGTTCCAAATACCGGGTCAGAGCCGGGATTTTGGTGGAAAAGCAAGGCAGCCAGCTCCTGTAGTTTTATTACATTTAGATATAGCAATATCATATAACTACTTACATGTAGGGTGATGACATTGATAAATAAGTTAGGAGAGGTAAAATAAGCTACATTAAAGTAACGATCGTCACAATGTTAACAATAATCCTGGCAGATCTAGGACCAACTGTTACCACTACAGAAGGCATACACAGGTAGAATGCTTTGCGGGTGGCTGTTCAATTATTGATTCCACCAATTGCTTGGCCAGACGCAAAAGCAGGTCAGGGCCCCGTGTCGGATATAGAGACATTCCTTCTTTTAATGAGATATTAACACCCATCTAGTATTTGAGACCATGATAAATGGGACATGCACTAAAGACATACCATGTTTTAAGCCCGATGGCATGCGACAACTATGATGGCATTCACAATGCACTTTTGTCCAGATCTGCATTAACTCCGGACATCTACTAATTAAAGTTCCAGACGCTGACCAAGGGTGTGTTACGATCCTGATGCTCAGGACAGGGGAGATCTTATGTAGTGAGTCCTGAGCACCAAGACGGAATGCTGGGATTGGGAAATGGGAAGGAAATAGCCCCTAGCACCCTACCTCCGTTGTCTTACCCGTGTTATCAATTCACGCCTGAACGACTATGGTTTCTTGGGCCCATGGCAGCCGCGTTTGAAGGGCGGATTAGGTCTGCCCAACTCCGATGCCCCCTCAGGTCTTAAAGAGAGACAAGGCGTGAACTGAGACAGGGTAATAACAAGGGGACCTCTAACTGAAACAACCACGCTAGGGGCTATAAACGACCTAAAAACTAAACGTATGTGCGGCACGCCACCAAAGGAAAAAGAACTACAAAGAAACCACTGTCCACTCCCCTACACGGCCGAGTTCCGGGTAGGACAGTGAAAGCGGAAACCTCCGCAAATGCACCAATTCACAGTAAAGTAAACACTAAGCGGCATAGGCCGCAACACGCGGCAGAAGCCGCTATTCACGAAACCGGGCGAGAACCCCAGATGACAAACAGGTTCGCAAGGACTAGAAGGATTCCCAGGACCGGCTTCGGACCTCCAAAGTACCAAAGGGCAGGGAGCAAGATCCACCAAACACGGCTGACAGGAACAGAGTTCTGCAAGGCAGGAACAGCATACAAGAAGCTATCACCGGCGGGGCTGCAGTGTGCTGGCTCACATAAAAAGGCCCTGCTGGCCAATAACAGGAGGGCCAGCAGGACCAGCCCCCAGACCCTAATTACTAGTTGCCGTGCAGCTGCCCTGCTGCACGAGCAACCTAATTAACTATTCTTAGCAACGGGGAATGCGGTCCACCTGTGGCGTCCCCGTTGCTATGCACCCGGCGGCCCTGCACGCACGGCGTCCTGCGTTGCCAGGGAGCCGGCGGCTATCGTGCTCATGGCGTCCTGGCGTTGCTAGGCGCCGTGCGGGGGACAGGGAAGGAGAGAGGCGCGGCGGCCGTGACCGCTGCTCAGTCAGGGCACGGCCGAAGACCGCCGCGCCTAACAGTACCCCCCCTTGAGGAGGGGTTAAAGAACCCCTAGAGCCAGGTTTCTGAGGAAACTCCTGAAAGAAAATCCTCTTCAGCTTGGGAGCATGTAAATCTTTATCCAACACCCAAGATCTTTCTTCAGGGCCATAACCTTTCCAGTGGACCAAAAAATAGAGCCGACCCCGAGAAAGCTTAGAATCTAAAACCTTCTCCACCAAGAACTCTTGTTGCCCCTGAACATCCACCGGAGATCTACCCTGGGAAGTCCTCCGAGGAAATCTCCTGGAAGAAAAATACTGTTTCAAAAGAGAACAGTGAAAAGTATTGCCAATTTTGAGAGATCTCGGCAAGCGTAGCCGAAAAGCAACTGGGTTGACCTTCTTAATGATAAGGAATGGTCCAATAAATTTGGGTCCCAATCTAGCCGAAGGTTGTCGGAGCTTGATGTTGCGAGTTGACAACCATACCTTATCTCCCACCTTAAAAGTGCAAGGACGTCGGAGCCTATCAGAGAATTTCTTTTCTCGGAAGGCAGCTTTTCTCAAGGCAAGGTGCACCTTTCTCCAAATTGTTCTGAGATGGGAGGTTAAGGTCAACGAGGAGACTGGAGAATGAGGAAAAAAAAGAGTTGGCTCTAGGATGAAAGCCAAAGACTGAAAAGAATGGGGACTCCTTGGTGGAAGAATGACAAGAGTTATTATAAGCAAATTCGGCTAACGGAAGAAATTCAAACCAATCATTCTGGAGTTTGGCCGAATACAACCGTAAATACTGTTTTAATGACTGGTTAACTCGTTCGGTTTGTCCGTTAGATTGTGGATGGTACCCAGATGTTAAAGAGAGTTTCATATTTAATGAGGCACAAAAACGTTTCCAGAAACGAGCAATGAATTGCGGACCCCGATCAGAGACAATATCCCTGGGAAACCCATGGAGCCTGAACACATGACGGAGAAACAAGACTGCCAACCCTTGAGCAGAGGGTAATCGGGGAAGAGCAATGAAATTAGCCATCTTACTAAAACGATCTACTACCACCCAAATGACTCGAAATCCGGCTGAAAGAGGAAGGTCCACCACGAAATCCATGGATATATGTGACCATGGCCTGAGAGGAACGGCTAAAGGTACGAGTTGCCCGATCGGCAATGAACGAGGAACCTTATGCCGTGCACAAACCTGACAGGAATGGACAAATTCCCTTACATCTTTAGAAAGACTAGGCCACCACACCGAGCGAGAGACTAACTCCAAGGTCTTAGTGATACCTGGATGACCAGAGAATTTGTTGTCATGAAACTCAGCTAAAACAGTGCCTCTCAGAAATTCAGGGACAAAGAGATGATCAGCAGGAATCGGTTTAGGAGCCTGCTGTTGAAGCTGGACTAACTGAGTAAATAAATCCTGTGTGAGGCCTGCCCGGATGACAGATGATGGAACTATGGGGGTAGTAGCAGGATGGTTATTGTGAACCGGAAGAAAACAACGTGACAGGGCATCAGCTTTAGTATTTTTGGAACCGGGCCTGAAGGTGATAATAAACCTGAAACAAGTAAAAAAACAATGCCCAACGTTCCTGCCGAGCATTAAGCCGTTTAGCTGACTCAATATACTGCAGGTTCTTATGGTCAGTAAACACTGTAATAGTATGCCTAGCTCCCTCCAGCCAATGCCTCCACTCCTCGAAAGCCCATTTAACTGCCAGCAATTCTCGATTACCAACGTCATAGTTGGATTCTGCGGAGGAGAATTTCCTGGACATGAAGGCACAAGGGTGTAATTCCTGAGACTCCGGATCTTCCTGAGATAGGATAGCCCCCACTCCAACCTCTGAGGCATCTACCTCGACTATAAAGGGGAGCTCCGGGTTAGGGTGCCTGAGAACAGGAGCCGAGACAAAGGCCTGCTTTAAGGCCCGAAAGGCAGACTCGGCTGCAGGCGACCAATTGGAAGGGTCCGCTCCTTTTTTAGTCAATGCTACTATAGGAGCGACCAAATCAGAAAAGGTATGAATGAACCGCCTATAATAGTTTGCAAACCCTAAAAAGCGCTGAATTGCTTTTAAATTTGTGGGTTGCGCCCAATTAAGGATGGCCTGGAGTTTTTTCGGTTCCATGAAAAATCCCTGGGGAGAAATAATATATCCCAAGAAGGACACTTCCGTGATGTGAAAATCACATGTCTCTAGTTTTGCATATAAATGATTCTCCCGTAGTTTTTGAAGAACCAGACGCACATGGGTAATATGTTGTTCCATAGACTCAGAATAAATCAAAATGTCGTCTAAATAAACGACAACGAACTTTCCAAGAAAGTCACGAAGAACATCATTGATGAGGTCTTGAAATACCGCAGGAGCATTTGACAGCCCAAAGGACATCACCAGGTATTCATAATGACCCGACTGTGTGCTGAAAGCCGTCTTCCACTCATCCCCAGATCTTATTCGGATGAGATTGTAAGCTCCTCTAAGATCAATTTTTGAGAAGATAACGGCAGAGCGTAACTGATCAAAAAGTACTGAAATCAAAGGCAAAGGGTAGGTGTTTTTAACAGAAATTTTATTCAGAGCCCGAAAATCAATACATGGTCTGAGCGACCCATCTTTTTTCTCAACAAAAAAGAATCCTGCACTCAAAGGAGATTTTGAAGGCCTAATGAAGCCTTTTTTCAGGCTTTCCTGGATATAATTATCCATAGCCGTGGTTTCTGGCCCGGAGAGGGCATATAATCTCCCCTTAGGTAAAGTGGCCCCGGGAACTAAATCTATAGCGCAGTCATAGGACCGATGGGGAGGCAGAACGTCCGCATTACCCTTGGAGAACACATCAGCAAAATCCTGATATTCCAGAGGAATAAGTTCTGGGGTAACTGCCGCAACCCGGACAGGATGGGAAATACACTCCTTAACACAAAAAGGACCCCATTGGGAAATCTCCCCAGACCGCCAATCTATGGTGGGATTATGAAAGGCAAGCCAGGGGTGACCCAAAACTACTGGAACTGCCGGACAATGTGTAAGGTAAAATTCTATTTCTTCTGAATGTAGGGCCCCCACTGTCAGCAATACTGGAGGTGTGCGGTGAGTAATAACCCCATTGGAAAGCGGACCCCCATCCAAGCCGTGCATGGTGATACGTCTATCTAAGGGTATCAGTGGAACGCCTAAAGCCTTAGCCCAAGCTAAATCCATAAAATTTCCTGCAGCTCCACTGTCGACGAAGGCCGACACCAACGAACTGAGGCTGCCAAAGGAAATCTTTACCGGAACTAATAGAGAATTATTAGAGGAGATTAACTGCAGACCCAAGTGAACCCCCTCACAATTCACTTGGTCAGAGCGTTTCCCGGCTTGTTCGGGCAGTTACGTGCGATATGTCACTTACCACCACAATACAAACAAAGACCAGAACTTAACCTTCTGGTACTTTCCTCTGGGGACAGCCGGGAGAGACCCATTTGCATGGGCTCCTCGACGTCCTCAGGAAAAGTATATACACATGGATTAGGCCTAAAAGTTGTTCCTCTTTCAGCCCTCCGCTCTCGGAGACGATGATCAATTTTAATAGCGAGCTCCATGAGTTTGTCTAGAGTCTCAGGAGCGGGGTACTGAAGGAGACTGTCTTTAATCACTTCTGACAGTCCGAGGAGAAACTGACTGCGCAGGGCCGGGTCATTCCAGCCACAGTCGTTCGACCAACTGCGAAATTCGGTACAATACACCTCTGCTGGATTTTTGCCTTGCTTAAGGGCACGCAGGTGACTCTCAGCTGATGCTTCTCTATCTGGGTCGTCATATAAGAGGCCTAAGGATTTAAAAAAGGCGTCTACTGATAACAAAGCAGCATCATCCGCTCTTAGCCCAAATGCCCAGGCCTGTGGATCACCCTGAAGTAGAGACATAACAATCCCGACCCGCTGAGACTCAGTACCAGAGGAACGGGGCCTTAAACAAAAATAAAGCTTACAAGCTTCCTTAACATTAAAAAAATCCTTTTGGCTACCCGAAAAACGGTCAGGTAAATGCATCTTTGGTTCTGGAACCATACTCGGGGAGGCTCGCAAAAGATCTTCCTGCGATCTCACCCGAAGAGTAAGGTCCTGAACCATCTGAGTTAATTCCTGTATTTGGTTAACCAAAAGCTGACTGGGGTTTGGCCCTAAACCTGCCGGATTCATGAGGCCGAATTTCTAGGCCCACCAATACAACGGAATAAATTAAACCCCTTTTTTTTTTTATGTTGGCCGGTGATAATGTTACGATCCTGTTGCTCAGGACAGGGGAGATCTTATGTAGTTAGTCCTGAGCACCAAGACAGAATGCTGGGATTGGGAAATGGGAAGGAAATAGCCCCTAGCACCCTACCTCCGTTGTCTTACCCGTGTTATCAATTCACGCCTGAACGACTATGGTTTCTTGGGCCCATGGCAGCCGCGTTTGAAGGGCGGATTAGGTCTGCCCAACTCCGATGCCCCCTCAGGTCTTAAAGAGAGACAAGGCGTGAACTGAGACAGGGTAATAACAAGGGAACCTCTAACTGAAACAACCACGCTAGGGGCTATAAACTACCTAAAAACTAAACGTATGTGCGGCACGCCGCCAAAGGAAAAAGAACTACAAAGAAACCACTGTCCACTCCCCTACACGGCACCGCCGAGTTCCGGGGAGGACAGTGAAAGCGGAAACCTCCGCAAATGCACCAATTCACAGTAAAGTAAACACTAAGCGGTATAGGCCGCAACACGCAGCAGAAGCCGCTACTCACGAAACCGGGCGAGAACCCCAGATGACAAACAGGTTTGCAAGGACTAGAAGGATTCCCAGGACCGGCTTCGGACCTCCAAAGTACCAAAGGGCAGGGAGCAAGATCCACCAAACACGGCTGACAGGAACAGAGTTCTGCAAGGCAGGAACAGCATACAAGAAGCTATCACCGGCGGGGCTGCAGTGTGCTGGCTCACATAAAAAGGCCCTGCTGGCCAATAACAGGAGGGCCAGCAGGACCAGCCCCCAGACCCTAATTACTAGTTGCCGTGCAGCTGCCCTGCTGCACGAGCAATCTAATTAACTATTCTTAGCAACGGATAACGCGGTCCACCTGTGGCGCCCCCGTTGCTATGCACCCGGCGGCCCTGCACGCACGGCGTCCTGCGTTGCCAGGGACCCGGCGGCCATCGTGCGCACGGCGTCCTGGCGTTGCTAGGCGCCGTGCTGGGGACAGGGAAGGAGAGAGGCGCGGCGGCCGTGACCGCTGCTCAGTCAGGGCACGGCCGAAGGCCGCCGCGCCTAACAGGGTGATGATAAGTTGCATGTAGAGTTTACCTGCCATCTGCAACTGGAAAGCAACCGATGGAGGGCAAAAAAGGCAGCTTTTGTGGCTGAGACAAAGGAGCTGGTCATGGTGGAGCAGTTTTTGCCAAAACTGGCTCCTGAGTTCTGCAAATGGGTAAGCGGCAGTCCCTAGCTAAGACAGAAGATGAAACCCCTTCTATAGGTCCCTTGAGAAGCAGAAGGTTGCATCACATTCCCATGTCTACATTGAGGGAACAACATGTGGAGCTCATGACCCACAATGCAGCTTTTGATGCAACTGTCTAGACCATGTGCAAAGACCCGCCACATGGATTTACCAGAGCAAAAAGAGGGGAAAGTTACCCAGAGGTGGATATGCAACCATCAGAAATATATCTGGTCACAGATGACATGATGAGAAGATGCCTGATTCTGAGTCACATAAATGTGGTCACAATCCCAAATACCTACAGCGATCGTAAGTCCTATGTGATTATGGGGGTCATTCCGAGTTGATCGATAGCTGCATTTGTTTGCAGCGCAGCGATCAGGCTAAAAAACTGCAGTTCTGCGCATGCGTATACAGCGCAATGCGCACGCGTGACGTACGGGCACAACGAATTATGTAGTTTTGTACAGGGTCTAGCGATGCATTTCAGTTGCACTGGTTGCCGCAGAGTGATTGGCATGAAGTGGGCGTTTCTGGGTGGCAACTGACCATTTTAAGAAAGTTTTTGCCAGAAAAAACGCAGGCGTGGCTGGGCGAACGCTGGGCGGGTGTGTGACGTCAAATCCGGAACTGAATAGTCTGAAGTGATCGCAAGCGCTGAGTAGGTTTTGAGCTACTCTGAAACTACACAAAATTTTTTTGCATGCGCTCTGCGATACATTCGTTCGCACATCTGCTAAGCTAAGATACACTCCCAGTGGGCGGCGGCATAGCGTTTGCACGGCTGCTAAAAACTGCTAGCGAGCGATCAACTCGGAATGACCCCCTATATGTACGCATCTTTTTATTAAAACCGCCGCCAACTTCTAACCACTAGAGCAACAGCCATCAGAGTGAAAAATGAGGCAAGATCAGTGGAGTTAGGTATTGTGAATAAAAACTTAGGCCGCTGGACACACCTTTCGCCATAGGTAATATGCTTGCTTTGATGCAATAACAAGTTTTATGGTAAGAACTTACCTTTGTTAAAACTCTTTCTGCGAGGTACACTGGGCTCCACAAGGAATGGACAATGGGGTGTAGAGTAGGATCTTGATCCGAGGCACCAACAGGCTCAAAGCTTTGACTCTTCCCAGAATGCATAGCGCAGCCTCCTATATCACCCCGCTTCCCTGCACAGGATCTCAGTTTTTAGTTAACCAGTCCAATGCAGTAGCAGGAAAAGAGACGACAACGGTTCGTAGCCACAACACCGCATTCTCACGACAGGAGACGTTTCAGCGGCTAATGCCATACCAACCCAAAGAAGCTAAGTGCGTCAGGGTGGGTACCTTGTGGAGCCCAGTGTACCTCGCAGAATTAGTTTTAACAAAGGTAAGTTCTTACCATAAAACTCATTTTCTGCTGCGGGGTACACTGGGCTCCGCAAGGAATGGACAATGGGGATGTCCTAAAGCAGTTCCTTATGGGAGGCACAAGAACCATGCGTCCAAAGGAAGCATCCTGGGAAGCGGCAGTATCGAAGGCATAGAACCTAATGAACGTGTTCACAGAGGACCACGTAGCTGCCTTGCACAATTGTTCAAGGGTTGTACCACGTTGGGCCACCCAAGAAGGTCCAACAGACCGAGTAGAATGGGCCTTAATGTGAGCAGGAGCTGACAGACCAGCGTTCACATAAGCATGTGCAATCACCATTCTAATCCATCTGGCCAGAGTTTGCTTGTGAGCAGGCCAGCCACGTTTGTGAAACCCAAACACAACAAAAAGAGAATCAGATTTCCTAATAGGAGCAGTTCTCTTCACATAGATACGGAGAGCCGGTACCACATCCAAAGACCGCTCTTTGGGAGACAAATCAGGAGAAACAAGTGCCGGAACTATAATCTCCTGATTAAGGTGGAACGAAGAAACCACCTTAGGTAGATAGCCTGGACGAGTCCTAAGAACCGCTCGGTCACGGTGAAATATCAGATATGGGGAACTACAGGACAAGGCACCCAAATCCGACACTCTTCTAGCTGAAGCAATAGCCAGCAGAAACACCACCTTAAGGGAAAGCCACTTAAGGTTAGCTGAAACAAGAGGTTAAAACGGAGACTCTTGTAACGCCTCCAAAACCACGACAAGTCCCAAGGAGCCACAGGCTGGACATAGGGAGGTTGGATACGCAACACGCCCTGAATAAAGGTATGCACATCAGGTAAGGTCGGAATTATTCTTTGTAACCACACCGACAAGGCAGATATTTGAACCTTGAGGGAGGCCAGACTCAGGGCTATGTCCAGGCCCTGCTGAAGAAAAGCCAACAACTTGGCTATACTAAACTTGGAAGCGTCATAATCGTTAGATGCGCACCAAACAAAGTAAGAATGCCAGACCCTATAGTAAATCCGAGCCGAAGCCGGTTTCCGGGCCCGCAACATAGTTTGAATGACCGCCTCAGAAAACCCTTTAGCCCTTAAGACGGAAGCTTCAAGAGCCACGCCATCAAAGACAGCCGGGCTAGGTCCTGGTAGACACAGGGGCCCTGAACGAGGAGGTCTGGGCGTTGTGGAAGTAGAATTGGACGCTCTGACTATAGGCCTTGCAATTCTGAGAACCAGTGCCGTCTGGGCCACGCTGGAGCTATGAGAAGCAGAATTCCTTTTTCTTGCTTGAACTTCCGAATTACCCTGGGCAGGAGTGACACCGGAGGGAACACGTACGGCAGCCGAAACCTCCACGGTACCGCCAGCGCATCCACGAATGCTGCTTGAGGATCCCTTGTCCTTGCTCCGAAGACCGGAACCTTGTGATTGTGTCGAGACGCCATCAGATCTACGTCTGGAAGGCCCCACCTTTCCACTAGGAGTTGAAACACTTCTGGATGGAGGCCCCACACGCCAGCATGCACGTCCTGACGACTGAGAAAGTCCGCTTCCCAATTCAGGACTCCCGGAATGAATATTGCCGATATGGCCGGTAGATGGCATTCTGCCCACTGTAGAATCCGTGAGACTTCCTTCATTGCTAGGCGGCTTCGAGTGCCCCGCCTTGATGATTTATGTAGGCCACTGTGGTGGCGTTGTCCGACTGTACTTGAACAGGACGGTTCTGAATTAAATGCTGGGCTAGGTTCAAGGCATTGAAGACCGCCCGCAACTCCAGAATATTGATCGAGAGGAGGGACTCCTCCTTGGTCCACCGCCCCTGAAGGGAGTGTTGCTCCAGCACCGCGCCCTAACCTCTTAGACTGGCATCTGTCGTCAACAGGACCCAGTCGGATATCCAGAACGGACGTCCCCTGCACAGTTGTTGGTCCCGGAGCCACCAGAGCAGCGACAGATGGACCTCCGGAGTCAATGAAATCATTTGAGACCTGATCCGGTGAGGCAGGCCGTCCCATTTGGCTAGAATCAGCCTCTGGAGAGGGCGAGAGTGAAATTGAGTGTACTCCACCATGTCGAATGCTGACACCATGAGGCCCAGCACCTGCATCGCCGAATGTATCGACACTTGCGGATGAGATAGGAAGCAACGAATCCTGTCCTGAAGTTTCAGGACTTTCTCCTGAGACAGGAACAACCGCTGGTTGTGAGTGTCCAATAGTGCTCCCAGATGCACCATGCTCTGAGCAGGGATCTGGGATGACTTCTTCCAGTTGATGAGCCACCCGTGGGCTTGCAGAAACCGGACCGTCACATCTAGATGACGCAGGAGAAGTTCTGGGGAATTTGCCAGGATTAACAAGGCGTCCAAATACGGCAGTATCCTGACCCCTTGACGGCGGAGTACCACCGTCATCACCGCCATGACTTTTGTAAAGACTCGCGGAGCCGTTGTTAAACCAAAAGGTAATGCCCGAAACTGGTAATGGCAGTTGCCAATCACAAATCTCAGGTATTGCTGATGAGACACTGCTATAGGAATATGCAGGTAAGCATCCTGTATATCCAGGGAGACCATGAAGTCCCCAGATTCCAAGGCCAGAACCATAGAGCGAAGGGTTTCCATCCGGAACTTGGAAACCTTCACAAAACTGTTCAATGCCTTGAGGTTGAGAATGGGCCGGGAGGACCCATTTGGTTTCGGGACTAGAAACAACGGAGAATAGTACCCCCGGCCCCTCTGCGCAAGAGGCACCTGTACTACGACTCCTGTATCCAGGAGGGTCTGTACCACCGAATGTAGAGTGTTTGCCTTTGTCTTGTCCAACGGGACATCTGTCTGGCAAAATCGATGAGGGGGTCGGTTTTTGAAGGCTTTGGCGTAACCTCGAGTGACGACTTCCCGTACCCAGGCATCTGAAGTGGTCTTCAACCATTCCTGGGTATACCCTAGAAGCCGGCCCCCCACCCTGGGATACCCCAGAGGGAAGCCCGCCCCGTCATGCAGCAGGCTTATCTGTCTTGGAAGCTGGCTGATGGGCCGCCCAGGCTCTTTTGGGCTTATGCTTACCAGGTTTGGAAGTGCGGGCCTGCTTGTTGTACGCCTGACCTTTTGCTTTACCTGAAGGGTGAAAGGATGTACCTTTAGCCCTGTGACACAGAAGGAACAGTACTTGGCAGACAGGCAGTTTTGGCAGTAGCCAAGTCAGCCACAATCTTATTTAAATCCTCCCCAAACAGAATATCTCCCTAAAAAGGGAGTACCTCCAGGGTTTTTCTAGAGTCCAGATCCACAGACCAGGATCTCAGCCACAATATCCGGCGAGCCAGGACTGATGTAGTAGAGGCCTCGGCTGCCAGGATACCGGCATCAGAAGCCGCCTGTTATGATTCCAATACTCTGGTCTGGGGAGATCTTATAGCAAGGACCTGAGTACTGGAACGTAATGCTGGGAAAGAGAGTGGGAACGGGAATAGCCCCTGGCGCCC
This sequence comes from Pseudophryne corroboree, assembly GCF_028390025.1. Lineage (NCBI taxonomy): Eukaryota > Metazoa > Chordata > Amphibia > Anura > Myobatrachidae > Pseudophryne > Pseudophryne corroboree. Next base: position 384,374,147 of record NC_086451.1, read on the forward strand.
TATCTCCGTTGTCTCGCCCGTGCTGTCAGAACTCTCTTGCGAGACTATGGTTGCTTGAGCCCATGGCAGCCGCATTTGAAGGGCGGATTACGTCTGCCCAACTCCGATGCCCCCTCAGGTCTTAATGGGAGACAAAGAGAGATCCGAGACAAGGTGATAACAAGGGGCCCTCTAACTAAACAACAAAGCCAGGGGCTACAAACTAACCTAAAACTAGAGTATGTGCGGAAAACCGCCAGGGAAAAGGACAACCAAAATACCCACTTGTCCACTCTCCTACCCGGCACCGCCGAGTTCCGGAGAGGACTGTGGAAGCGGAAACCTCTGCAAATGCTCCAAAACAGAATACAAAATAAAGCGACCTAGGCCGCAGCACGCGGCAGAGCCGCCACTCACGAAACCACACGAGATCCTCTAGCTACTGTTGCGGGTAAATGAGGACCAGAAGACTCCTTGGGATGAGATGACAAACACCAAGATTCAGAGACTCTGAGGACAGGAATGACCGGACACAGCAGAACTGGAACAGACGTTCAGCAAACCAAAGCAGCATGCAGGAAGCTATAACCGGCGTCTGTGTGAGGCACTGAGAAGGCTTAAAACCTTGAATCCTCCAATCAGGGTTTCAGAGCCTGATTAACATAAATGTCGTGCAGCTGCCTTGCTGCACGACCAGAAAACATGTGTCTTTAATTAACTGATCGACCCTGCAACGGGGAACGCGGTCCGCCCGTGGCGTCCCCGTTGCTAGGGTCCTGGCGGCTCGGCGCGCTCGGTGTCCTAGCGTTGCTAGGGAGCCGGCGGCTCAGCGCGCACGGCGTCCCAGCGTCGCTAGGGACCCGGCGGCTCAGCACGCTCGGCGTCCCTAGTTGCTAGGCGCCGGGCCGCGAAGAGAACTCGGACCGCGGCGCCTAACACCGCCTCTTTAATATAACGAGAAGCTGTGACAATATAAGACAAGCATTGTCTAGCATGGTCAGGAGATTTCAGCATCTAACTCCAAGGCCCATGCTTCAATGGCCTCTGTAGCCCAAGTAGCTGCAATACTTTTAGAGACGTGACGGTGGTGACCAGTATAGCTGAGGAAACCATCATCCTAGCCACATGTGAGTCCACTGGAGGAGGCGTTTCCCAATTCTTAGACAGCTCCGGCGCGAGGGGATAGCGAGCCAGCATCTTCTTTTGAGGCACAGACTTCGTACCCAGGTTTTCCCAGGGTTCCTGACGTATATCAATTAGGTGGTCAGAGTGAGGTAAAACTTGTTTAATCACCTTCTGACGCTTGAACCTATCTGGTTTCTTAGGAGGAACGGATGGCTCGGGATCATCCGTAATCTGTAAAATTAACTTAATAGCCTCCAAAAGATCAGGAACATCCACATGTGAACGACCCTCCCCATCAGCCATATCTAGGTCAGTACCTGTGGGGTCAGTGTAAGTGCCGTCTTCATCCGACGAGGTGTCAGTGACAGCAGTGGATTGTGAGGAGACAACCGCTCGCTTAGAGGACCCCTTGGACGTACGCGAGCGACGGTCAGACTTTTTAGTAGTCAGGGACTGGTTCAACTTCTTTATTTGAGCAGATAAATCGTCCGCCCACGGCGGGTTAGCTGCAGGGACTACAAACGGTTGCACCGGCATTGGGGGTCCCATAGGGGGTGTTAGTTTATGAACTAGAGTATGCAGAAGCATGGAAAAAGCGTCCCACGGCGGGTCATTATTTGCCCCCGTTGCCACCGTCCCACTGGGGGGCGAGGAGCCCCCAGAACCAGAACCCAAAGCTGCTATATTCTCCTCATAGGTAACTGCGGCTTCAGCAACACCGGCAGTGTGTTCAGCCCCAGAACCGTTACCCTCAGAAGCAGACATGATATAACTTGCAGTATCAGGTAACACAGTACAATTTGTCAGCAGCACAATACCTCTAGCCCAAACCCTTGCGCAGTGTAGTCAGCACCAGCAGAGATAAAGGAGAGATATGGTGACTAAAACACAGAGAAAAATACGTAATACAGTATATCTTTGTGAAAATCCTATATTAGATAAAACCTGACGCACCAAGCCCCCTCAGGTTATAGAATATAGGGATAGCAAGTTGAGTGAAAGACACGAAATGGAGAGCCCCCGTCGTGTGTGCCTGACAAGAAGAAAACCGGAGCCTCCTGCTGTAGTTACCCGGCAACCAGGGCTCGGGAGTGTACAGCGCCGCTGGGGAGAGCCGGAGTTGCAGCCGTTAATGTGCACTGACATGTAACACTGCTGCTGCCCTTGAAGTCTTCACTTTTTTCCTCAGAAAAAAAGCTCTTCTTAGGGCTGCTTGGAGCAGCCCCTCTGTTAAGTGCCTGCTACTGCAGCACCAACTACAAAACTGAGACCCTGTGCAGGGAGGCGGGGTGATATAGGAGGCGGCGCTATGCATTCTGGGAACAGTCAAAGCTTTGAGCCTGTTGGTGCCTCAGATCAAGATCCTACTCTACACCCCATTGTCCATTCCTTGTGGAGCCAGTGTACCCCGCAGCAGAAATGTATGTTCATGTAACAGGGATGGGGAACCTAAGGCTCTCAAGCTGTTGAGGAACTACACAGCCCAGCATGCCTTACAACAGTTTTTCTACTTGGCTATAGTAAAACCATTGCAAGGCGTACTGGTATGTGTAGTTCCACATCAGCTGGAGGGCCGAAGGTTCCCCATCCCAGTACTATAATGTAGTGTACAATCTGGTGTATAATGCATTCTTAAATGTGGCCAGGAGGGGTCGCCCACACTGCTGCTATAATGATCCTTTGTTCTGTAGGAGATGCATCAATTTGCATCCTGCTGAGTTGCATCTGGTCTGGACAGAAATGCTGGAGCCAGGTCGCACATTGTAATCATGATGAAATAAAGGCGGGAGGATGTCTCAGAGAGGGCCAGTGTAAAGCTGAGCCACTGCATGATATAAAAGTTGCAGTTGCAGTGTGGAACAGAGTTTGCTGCTAAATGTAACCTGCACCTAATCCACTTGAAATAGATACAGGATGGCAGTGGTCCAAGTAACATCCACAAACTCTGCAACTTTATCCACCACCAAAAAAAAGAAGATTTTCAGCATAGGCTCGGACAACTGTAGCATGGCTCTGCAGCTGGGGTCCCCGAACTGCAGTGACCGGGAAATAATAATAATGATGAGATGCAGAAGTATTTGTATTTTAAGTGTATTGAACCCCCTGGTATTGGTGGATATAGGATATTATTTTGTGGTGCGTTACGTGGTCCGCGGCCATACGTGACATGGTGTGTTTTGAAATATAATAAAGCGGTGCATCTTTCACCCACGAGTTGATATATTTAAGCCTTGTTGGGACACTGGGAATACCTGGGATGATGCATAAGATCAGACGGATGTGTGAATTATTCAGCTGCTGAAGGTAAATTAAAAAAAAGTTAAACATGTCCTCACAACAAGACAGTATTTAAAAAGAATCTGAGCGTGGATAACATCCTTTAAGTGAAAATTGGAACAGAAAAAAAACCAATCTGTCTCTATGTCTGTTGTTTGAAGGTATCTTCTCCTGGAAAGGCGGAGGAGGGAGTGGGGGGCAGAAGGAAATAGGGTTCAGTATGGTATGCCGGCGGTCGGGCTCCCGGCGACCAGCATACCGGCGCAGGGAGCCCGACCGCCGGCTTACCGACAGTGTGGCGAGCGCAAATGAGCCCCTTACGGGCTCGCTGCGGTCGCCGCGCCACGCTATTTTATTCTCCCTCCAGGGGGGTCGTGGACCCTCACGAGGGAGAATAAGTGTCGGTATGCCGGCTGTCGGGATTCCGGCGCCGGTATACTGTGCGCCGGGATCCCGTCAGTCGGCATACTGAAGACCACCCAGGAAATAGAGTTCTGCATCCAGGGGTCTATTAAGTACACAGGATATAATACCAGCACTCACTGTGCAGAGCACTTACCAGACCTATGATTTCATGGTTATGTATTTCCTATTGCTCTACAGCTCATCCTTGAGGGATATCCCTGCCTGACCATAACATGATTACTCAATGGCGGTTAATAATCCATCGGAGCAGGACTTGTGACACCCATAGAACATACCCTCTGGGTGATACTGAAAGAGATGAGAACATAATGTGGAACGGAGCGTTAAGAGGGATAATGGTCTATTACATATTGTCACCTTTGCCTGGGAGTAGCCTTCATGCCACAACCAGTCCGACTAGTTTATACAGTTCTGTCTCCAGTATTCTAAATCATTGCATTGAAACATTATGAACCTTGATCCTGTACAGATAGTCCCTTGTATAGAGCTTCCATATATTGGAGGACACTGAACAGATTGTTATGTCCTTCAATAATTTACGAGTGTTAAAAACAATAGTGTCTCTTTGTCTTGCTTATAACAGAACCACTCAATCCACTAATAAGTTATTATAGTGCCCCCCTCCCCCACCTGGCAGTTTGAATCACTTTGCTGCTGGCACCTGTGTGTAGGTGTTAAACATAGACGGGCATTTATCCTGAGTGCCTTTACATTCCTTTACTGTTGTTTTTACTAGACTCAGAGTTGCACGCAAGGGGCTGTTTGCATATAGGATAAGTGTTCTGTGGGCATGTAGATGGAATTGTACGATATTCAGAGGTGACCCTACACTGAGCTCTTTCTGATTTCAGAACAAATGTGCAGTGATGGTGAGCAGATGTGGTGCAATGTGTTCGCACAGATGCCGTCAACTCTGAATACAAGCAAAGATGCGCATCTATCCCCGAGCACGCAATGTGGATGACTTGTGTGCAACTCTGGATCAGTCCTTAATGTGCAAAGTTGGGACACAGTATGTCCCGCCAACCATACACCCATACCATGCTCCTCCAAATCCCACATTCTGGTGAATCATAATTATTGGAAGGCATACGACCATGAACAATAAATTAGGGCACACAGCACTGTGAGTGGTTACCTGCTTTAGATGTGTAATATAGGAAGCTTCCTAAGATGGGTATCCGGATGATAGGTCGACAGTCAATAAGACGACCACTATTGGTCAACATGCGTTAGGTCGACATAGACAAAAGGTCGACGTGGCAATGGTTAAACCAGGAAAAGTTTGACATTTTTTTTTATTTTTTGTTAATTTTCAATTTTTTCATATTTTACCATCCACGATTGGGAATAGTAAACTATCAGCCAAAACGCCGGCAACTGACACATTTAGATTTTTGTTGGGGTATGCTAACAGCTGCAGGCTGAGTATGACTTGAGAAGCTGTCCTGGTGAAACACTAGGTGGCGCTGTGTCTTAAGTGGTCACTGTTGTAGTATTTCTGTGTTATTATAGTGTATAGTCTTTCAAAATGAACATTTATTAATCCTCTATGTTATGTTGTGTTGTGTTATGAGCTTTAACTGTACTAGTCACAGTAAAGTTCATGTCACAACCTCTCCTGTGTGTTGACGCTAGAATGAAGAAGCCATATCTGCAACAAATATAAATAAAGATATTAATATAAATTTTAATAAAACCACTTCGCAATTTAGCAGGGTCCCAGCAATTACACATAAATGTAGCACTCAGGGTAGATCATAACAGTGCTGAAAATGACCGGCATAGGTTCCCGGTATACATACCCGGGATATTGCTAATTACATTTAATGTTGATGGTCTCAGGGTAAGTACCTCCACCAAAGCTCTACCAATAGGAGAGGAGGCGATTTAGTCAAAATTCATATTTATAGTGGAAAACTCCTTTAAGCATTAGGGGCCATTTATTAACATTATTTTTGCTAAAAAAAAAGTTAAATGTTATTTAGTATCACTCAAATTAAAGGGCTTTTGGAGCAGTTTTCATGAAACACTGCTCCAAACCCTTTGATTCACCTTTTTTTTTTGTTTAGCAATCAGATCGCATTTCCTATACTTATAATGGGAAATGCGATCTGGGCAAATTTACAACAACAAAAAAATAGTTAAAAATAACCACAATGAGCCCTGTGATAATTACGCCAGCTTCGGCTGGCGTTATTACAGTGCTCACTGCGAGATCCCTACTTCTGCACAGCTTTGTGCGGGGACCGGGCTCCGGTGATCAGCTCTGTGTGTTCGTTGGACACACAAGCTGATCACAGTTTACAAAAAAACAAAAAAAAACAGGAGCCGGTGATTGGTGTTCCTGTGCGTGCTGACAGTCATCGCGACTTCCTGTGCGCTGCTGTGACCCTCGTTGCAGTAAAGTGATGCTGCATAACGGCAGCTCACTTTACAGCACTGGCGGTCACAGCAGCAAAAAGGATCCAATGCTCGGTAGCCCTGCAGGAGCACCGTTCTCTGGCTCCCTGGATTGGTATATGAACTGTGTCATTGTGGCCCCACCCCCTGCTGCATGATGTCACACATTAGCAGCACTGAGCAGTGATGACACATATTACTTCACCATGCCCCCTGACATACCACTTGGACCCCTCTCTGGGATCTCACGGAGGGGAGACAAAAAATTTAACTACGCATGGTCAGCACCAGTGAATAGCAAATATAAGTGTATACAGACCCTGATTCATAAACAAGAAAATATTAATAGAGGCGCTCATATATCCATATGTACTGTACCTCAGACCCTGATTCATGTTTGTAAGTAAAGCAAAAAAGCAAGCAATTGGGCAAAACCATGTTACACTGCAGGTGAGGCAGATGTAACATGTAGAGAGCGATTTAGATTTGGGTGGGGTTTTTTCTGTGCAAGGTGAATACTGGCTGCTTTTGCATGTAGCCCACAAATATTAGACAGCTTCATTTTTACACTGCAATTTAGATTTTCAGTTTGAACACATCCCACCCATTTTAACGGCTTAGAGGGCACTGTGTGTCGACACAGGACCCGTTGTGCACATTGACAGAAAGGGTCCTGTGCATGCGCAGGCACCACCACCATCGGAGATGTACGAAAACCAGAATTAGGGGAACCATAGCAGCTTCTTGTATGTGATATATTTGGACCAATAGGAATGCCAATAGGCATGTGATATATTTGGACCAATACGGAGTTTATTTCGATTTTGTATTCGATTTTGCAATCGATTTTATAGGAGGATTTTATAAGTAATTTTGAAATGGAGATCCTAAACCAAACACAAAATCGATTTCAATATCGAATCTTAGTAAATTTGGGATTTGATGAGTGAAAAAGAATGTTGATTTGATTCGATTTCAGTTGATTTTAAATCAAACTTAAAATCAAATACAAAATCAAACATTAGTAAATATACCCCGTGCTGTTAGTTAGTTATTCATTACAATAACTATACTTACGGCAGAAAGATGATCCATGCGTGCTCTGTAAAAACTGTCCACCTTGCATGTCAGGGGTTAATCTGCAATGTATTATTATTATTAGTACTTGTTACTCACACTATAATAGGATGACGAATACAAATTAAACCATAACAGAAGAAATGTAATATAAAGCTTATAGCTCTGAATCTGATTATGCGCATCCTTTACATTTTCAGCTGTGGATAATTAGTTGCTGGAGGCAGTGATACACGTGACAAAGGTAATTAGTACTGTTTTATACAGGACAATACTTTTTCAGTAAATGTGTTATATGCTAAAACCATCATTGCACCCTGCATTGTATGCTGCTCCCTAAATTGCAGATTCCTGCCTAGACTGATAAATATTTGAAGACAACCTTCTAAAAAACCCATAACACTGATGCTATAACATAAATGTCCATTTGGTAACTATTTTATACAAGTGATGTGTGTTGATATAGTCTTGTTGATGACCTTGTATTGCGGTAGAGGTGTTGAATTTGGTCAAATACGGGCAAAAACTGTAGGGATTGGCCGAGCAGAAAAGCAGAAGAGTATTTTCTGATAAAAATCAGTCTAGCTGCTGCATTCAGAATAGATTGCAGGGTGAAAGATAAGTACTGAGGGTATTACTATAGTCACTGTGGGGGAAAAATTACTGCATGAATTAAAAAGGTAAATGGGCCTTCTGTGGTGGGTTGGGGACGATATGTTGGCATGCAGAATGTTGATACCATAATGTTGACACGTTCAGAGTGTCTACATGTTTTGAATGTCGACAGGTGACTTGTCAACATCCAGTGTCAATACTGATGAGTCGATATTTCCAGAATGTTGACAGTTCTATTATAGCATAAAATGAATCCCAACACTTACCTGCAGCCTAACCCTAGCTCTAATTGTAGACTAACCCTAACCCTATTTGTAGACTAATCGTAATCCTAGTTGCAGACTAACCCTAACCCTAGATTCAGACTAAACCTAAAACTAGTTGCGGATTTACCCTATCCCTAATTGTAGCCTAATCCTAACCCAAATTGCATGTCTCAACATTGTTACTGTCAACATTCCTTTTCTAGGAAAGGTTATTGAGAAACTGGATGCAACTCAACTGAAAACCAGCTATGATATGTATGATCCATTCCAATAAGGATCCAGAAGAAGACATAGCACTGAAATAGCCCTGGTCCAGTATGTGTGCGTAATGATCTTCTGATGGCCAGAGACAGAGGTGCCTGTTCAATCCTAATCCTTTTGGATCTCTCTGCAGCATTTGATACTGTGGACCATTGGATTCTAATTGAGCGCCTGAACATTTTCTGTGGACTAGATGGCACAGTCCTCAGCTGGTTCAAACCACTTCTCACTGACAGGTCCCAGAGAGTTTCTTCTGGATTATACTAATCATCGTTAGAGCCACTGCCATGCGGTGTTACACAGGGTTCTATACTATCTCCCATGCTTTTTGCAGTATACATGCTACTACGGGTTGAAATAATCAGATGCCATGGCCTGGTCTACCGCTGCTCTGCAGAGTGCAGATGATGCACATTTGAACCTGTCATTTGCTCCAAGTACTGAGAACCCAATAACAACTCTTAATGGCTGTCTAGCTGAGATCCAGGAGTGGATGCGACTGAATCCTGATAAAACAGACTTCCTTACAATAGGTTAAAGAACAAGACTGCATCTCAGCCAATCAATAGGACTTAAACTGAGTACACATTAGACGATCACAATATATTGGATGATTTGTAGTTTTGAACCAATAGGAACAACAAATTGTCTACATCGTCCAGTGTGTATGAATTATTGCAAAATAAACAGTACTACCAGGTTTCGTTCACCTGCAGCCAGGCGGATCTGAATATATCTTTAATGACAGCATTCTCTTGGATGTGGCCACTGAAAAATATATTGCTCGGTTGCACAATATAGTATTCGGTGTGTAAGGCCAACCGACATATTGTGCTGTCAACCCCGATCCAGGATTGTCCAATATGTACCCAGCTTTCAGTTGGGGGGTTCAGAAACAACACACGAACATGTGTGGATTCTTGGTGTTGTCCTGGATATTGGCTTGACACTTAAACATCATTTTATGTATCATCCACAATCAATATTTACAACATAGCCAGAATAAAGCAATTCCCTCAGAATATTTGCAGTATATTATTGTTAGCGCGATAGTAAATGGCATTAATACTGCCAGGCAGTTGGTACCATGTACAATATGGGTAAAACCGAGCGTGGTTATATATCTTTTCTGTTTTGCCTCAAAGGATCTGTCGAAAGTCATACATGTATTTTTATCATCTCAATTACACTACTACAATGCCCTCTACCTTGGTCTCCCAGGCTGTTAACCAACCAGCCCCCGTTCCAGCCACATAACAACACCCTTTCTCTAATCCCTCCACTGGCTGCTTGTACAATGGTGAATCTATTTCAAGTTTGGCTTACTGACTTTCAAACCAACATAACCAGGGCCCAAGGTGTCTGAAGCAGCATCTAATCTCATACTGCCCCACACGATTACTGCGATCTGTAGATGAAGGACGTTTAGCAGTTTCTAGAATCTCCTGGAATACATCTGGGGGTCGAGCTTTCAGCTATGCGGCTCCGACTCTATGGAACTCTCTTCCCCACACAGTTTGAGAGGCCCCCACTCTAAAATCCTTCAAAAACAGACTCCACACTTTCCTCAGCATTTCACTAATGTCCGTTCAGTTTCTAAAAAACACAACTCATTCTTAGTTCTCTTTTCCATTAAGCTAATTTTGTATATTGTGTTGTAAATGCACATGTAAAGCACTTTGAGTCCTATTGGGAGAAATAAATATCATTATTATTATTATTATTATTCTTCACAATGCCGACATTATGCGGATGTTGACATGATATTCTAAACATCTAAACATGTCGACATTTTAAAGCCAACATTCAGAATATGTCAACATTCTGGTGACGACATGGTTATGAAAACCCCCAGAGTGCAGCAGAATCACAATGTCACAAAATTGACAGGCAGAGGCGGTCGCTGGGCGGGAGGGGGCGGCACGGCAGCGTTTGGCCTCCGTTTTGTGGGCGCGGTCAGGCCAACGCATGCGTGGCCGGACCTTTGGAGGAGCGGGCTGCAGCGGCTGTGTGACGTCACACGTAGCCGCTGCAACCCAGGCAGCGACGAGTAGCTCCCAGCCAGCAAGCAAAAGCTGCGCTGGCTGGGAGCTACTCAGGTCTGAATTAGGCCCACTGTCTTCTGATCTAGTGGATCGGAATGACACATCGCTCAATTCGGCACATATTAAGCAGACCTGACGATATCGCTAGCGATACAGTGCATGCTAATAAAGGACGGAACTGCGAACGTTCCGTCCTTCGTAAACATCAATCAATGCATACCCAGGTACCGATATGTCAGCGTGTCGGGCTGACATATTGGCGGAGTACACATCGCTCCAGTGTGCACCCAGCTATAGCTCTGAGTAATGCAGACAATAATTAAAAGTAAGGTTGGAAGTGCTGATGAAAATAAACAGAGTTCAGGAATAACAGCAGACTGGTAAGCAGGTGTATAAACAAGTTCCTTTTGGCTTGACCAATGTACAGAATGGTTTACATCAGTGGTTCTCAACCGTGGTCCTCAAGTACCCCCAACAGTTCATGTTTTCCAGGTCTCCTCACAGGATTGCAAGTGAAATAATTTGCTCCACCTGTGGGTCTTTTAAAATGTGTCAGTGAGTAATGAATACACCTGTTCAACTGCTAGGTGGCCTGGAAAACATGAACTGTTGGAGGTACTTGAGGACCGAGGTTGAGAACCACTGGTTTACATGAACAAAAGTCCAGAAACAACTAAAGAAAACAGAGAACTTGCAAGGATACCTAAGCTTTGCTGACAGGAGGATCCCAATGACTGGACAGACAGAACCGGAATACAGACAGTATTCAATGCATAAGCATCAATTAATGACCAGCCCTGTGCATGGTGAGAGCCAGGGTTATCTATGTAGTAGTGAGAGGGCAGGTGATTACAGTGAAATCAGATTAACTCCTGCAGTAAGAAGATATGAAAGAGTGTCTCATCAGCACCTCTGGTAGCACAGAGGTACTGCAGTCCAGATACCAAAATAAGGACAGAGTTCTAACAGACATTTTGATTGTTGACATTCTGAATGTCGACAATCTTGACTGCAAATCTCTGTGGGATATGAGGGGGGTGCAATAAGTCTCCGGATGCACAAAAAGTATTATATTTACAAAGTGAACATTACAGTTTTTCAAAGTATTTGCAAGAGGAGTATATGCAAAATTGTATGCGCTCCAAAGCAGCTGAAGCAAGTATGTCTTCTACATGCTGGATAAAGGTCTCCACTGCAGATTCTGGTGACTCAAAATGTATTCCACGCATCTTGAGCTTGATTTGTGGGAACACAAAGAAGTTGCAGAGGGCCAGGTCTGGACTGTACGGTGGATGACCAAGCTCTGGCGGCACCAAGTCAGCCAAGCCTCCTTCTGCTCTTGAGTCAGCTGATGGGGCACCCAGCATGCAGAAACCTTGCTCAAGCCAAGCTTTTTGTGAAGTCTCAAGTGATCCCTGGCATCCACCTCAACTATGGTCTGCAAGGCAGCAATGTTGTCCTTGGAGATGGTGGTCACAGGTTAGCCACATCGCTCCTCGTCTTCCAGGGACCGCCTCCTGTGCCCAAATTCTGCAAACCACTGAAACACAGTGGTTCGAGACGGTGCTCCTCCCCAAAAGCAGTTCACAATCGGTCAAAGCTCTCCTGCTGTTGTAGATGATCAGTGCCTAATGAGCTCATGAAGGAAGTGACATGCTGACTTCTTCTTGTGCAGTGCTGCTTATATACGGCTCTGTGCCTTGAGAGTTCACAAGAACTTTTCGGTCTAATTCAGACCGGATCGCCGCAGCAAAATTGTTCTCTAATGGGCAAAACCCTGTGCACTGCAGTTGGGGCAAATTTAACATGTGCAGAGAGATTTAGGTGGGTTATATTGTTTCTGTGCAGGGTAAATACTGGCTGCTTTATTTTTACACTGCAATTAAGATTTCAGTTTGAACACACCCCACCCAAATCTAACTCTCTCTGCACATGTTATATCTGCCCCACCTGCAGTGCACATAGTTTTTGCCCACTAGAGAACAATTTTTAGCAAACACGCACAGCAGCGATCAGGTCTGAATTAGCCCCACAGAGTCTTTGACCTTGCAAGGGCCTCTGCGACAGCCAGCCTGCGTAAACTGAAGCTTAGTCAGCTGGCCGTTTGTGGGGAACATCATGACCATCAGTCACGATGTTAATCCCAGGTTGCGACCGCATAATGCAGTAAGGAGGTATTTAACACCTCCTACTGTACTTGTATTTTAAGTTATCGCATTTGCAAAACTGCCTGCTTACAGCTTTGCAAATGCAATCAATGCTAAATGTGGCCTCTGTTAGTAAAAGACTGAGGGGTAGATTTATGAAGAAGTGAAAGTCTGGAGAAGTGAGTTGCTACCTATTATTTTCTAGAATGCACTTCATAAACGTTACTGCTGTAATGCTCCACAGTACTCGCACAGTGGGAAAACCAGGACACACATAAGACAAAGACATACTGTATAAGGTAGACAATTCAGTTGGATATTCATCTTACAAATATAGGGCCTGATTGCTGTGCTGCAAATTTGCAGAGGCCTGCGATCAGATAGTCGCCGCCCAGGGAGAGTGAAAACCCGCCCCGTGCAAGTGTGCAAATGCATGTGTACGGCATGCGAAAATTCCGCCAGACAGCTGCAAATCTGTTCGCAACTCACTCACCATCGAATGATTTTTCCAGTGTGTGCGTAGCCCAGGGCTTACTCCTACAGTGCGATACAAACAGGCTGTTTGGGTCCGGAGCTGACGTCACACACCCTCCCTGAAAACGCTTGGGAACGCCTGTTTATTCTGACACTCCCAGAAAATGGTCAGTTACCACCCCCAAATGTCCGCTTCCTGTCAATCACCTTGCGAACACCCGTGTGATCGAAATTTTCGCACCATCCTGTCGCTGTTTGACGACGCGCTGCGCATTGCGGTGCATACGCATGCGCAGTGATTTGAACATCGGCAACTGTGTGATTTCGCACGACAGCCATCAGGTCTGAATCGGGCCCATAGTCTATTATTTTAAATTCTTTTACCCATCACTGAGTAAACTAAAGACCAATTTAGATCGTTTGCATATGTGAGCTGGTATTTAGGTCTCCTATATTCTTGAGAAATGAAATAATATCTTGCGGATGAGACTTAGTGGGTGATTCAGACCTGATCTCTGCTGTGCGTTTCACACAGAGGGCGAACAGGTACTAACTGCGTATTTGTATGCACCGCAATGCGCATCACACTGCAACAAAGGGCATCGCCGGTCAGCGACGGGATGATGCGAAAAATCCGATCGCACGGGCAGTGGTGATTGACAGGAGGAAGCCGTTTGTGGGTGGGTAACTGACCGTTTATTGGGAGTGTCAGGGAAAACGCAGGCGTGCCCAATCGTTTTCAGGGAGGATATCTGACATCAGCTCCGGCCCCGATCAGCCTGTTCTCATCACACTGTAGGAGTAAAGGTGGCCATCCACTACTCAGACTTGTCTGAACTGCAGATAGCATCAGATTTCTCTTGAACTCTCCCGGGAGCGTCCCGGGAATCGGATCAGACCCTGGCTTTAATTTTCATTACATTCACTTCAGATATATCTGATGCAATATATCATGTGCCAGATCGCATCAGATATATCTCTATGCACACATGCTACATGTGATTGATCTGATGCTGCTGCTGCCGCTGTTCCCCCTCTTGGTGGGTGGGAGTGGTCAGGGAGATGCCAGTCAAGTGACACTTCAGATGAATCTGATCAGATACATCTGAAGTAAAAAAAACAATCCGATGTGCACCTGTTTTCTTCAGATTCAGATAAATAGTTGGGGCAGCCTCAGAGATCTGTAGTTCAGACATATCTGACACGGGAGTGAGCATTGGATCTGAAGAGCCATCCAATGTGACACTTTTCTTCAGATATGACGGTCAGATGCATCGAAATCTGAAGAAAACTGCCCAAATCTGACTAGTGGATGGGGGCCTTTAGTCCTGGGCTGCGCACAGACTGCACACACTGGATTTTAGCAGCTCGGCATACACATATGATAGCACACTTGCAAGGACGAATTTACACTACACCTGGAGGCGGCGACTATCTGAACGCAGGACAGCAAAGTTAGCAGCCCAGCAATCACCCCCTTAGTATGTTAGTAATGTGGCAGCCTCAGTCAGCAACAAAGATGTTTGTATAAGATCATTTCCGGATCCTGGCCTCACCTTGCTGGGATGTCATTGTGCAAACAAGTTTTGAAGATGATGTCATGGCTTACTCATAAATGCAGTAATCGTGTCTGCAATCAGAGATCTTTATTGTGACACAAGAGTGTGACCTCGGAGCTGATTGCAGTATGATATCCGTGTAAATGCACGCAGCACTATGTGGCTATAATAGACTCTACTTTGTAAATGAGCTAAACTTTTCTTTAAGACATATTGCATTCAGATTTACTATCCTGATATTCTGGGCCTGATTCAGAGGTGGACTCAAAAGCAGCTAAGGCTGTGTCTATTGGTGGTCTCCTGTCTGCGACTTTATGCAAATGCATCCTAATATGCAAGGATTGAGATGTCCATTGTCAGCAACCATACAAGCTGGAATATGGATTGGTGCGACTTTGCGGATCGACAAATGTGTAGGGCCCATAAGGTTCACAGAATAAACTAGGGCACTATTATGGGGCATACAATTAACAACTGCTGCGGAGAGGCATCCCTCGAGAGGCTAAATGTTGCAATGGGGCCCACAAAGTTGTACCCACACCCCTGCATAGAAGGCAATCTGCAATGTATTTGTAAATAGGCATTTTGCAGAATGTATGGTTTAAGGAAAGAGCTCAGATGGTTGGAATAGGACTGGGTATATGTAAGGTAAAAGCTGCAAATTTCACAGCCAAATGTGAAATTTCACAGATCTGTTTCTAACATATTACCTGCATCTGAGAATACTGAAACCTTTTGTATGTATATCTGGGAATACTATAATCAGATCTGTCATATAAAGGGCTCTGTAATCTTGTCATCCAGGTGTTTATTTTGCTTGAATTACATCTAAGCAAAATGTCACGTGTCTGTAATGGGTAGGGCTGTTCCTGTAATGTGATATTATTACACAAACCTATGCTCTGCCACAGTGCATTGATCAACCAGTTTTACTAGACTGGTTGTCTGGTAGTGCGCTGGACTTGGGAGTCCCCGACATGCTGTATTTATCATACACTGTTTCTTGGATGTCTTGCATTTAGGCTATATTGGTGTAATAACATCACATGCAGTGCACAGTACATGGGGCGGGATGTACTGACTTTGTGGTGAACATCCCGCCACACATCGCATCGATACTTTTCACATATGTACTAACATATACGATAAGTATCACAAACGACAGGTCTCCTGATAAGAGCTGCCCTTTGCAATGTGCTGCAGTCCATGGATTTACAGGTTTATGACCTGGGAGTCCACCTGAGTGCGGTGGCTGCTGGGCATGCTGGGAGGGATCCGATCGGATTTCTTGCACAGTGCGATTCGGCAAGAAGCCCATGGGCTTCCATAGGGTAACACCAGATCCTCCACATCGGAGCCCCTGCGCCGGGGCTTTAGTACATATGGAAATGCTGTAAACCCCCCCTTAAACTGGGGAGATTACCGCATTTCTGCTTTAGCACATCCCGCCCACGGTGAGATATATTTATGTATGGTAAAAGATTTACTCACAAGGACACAAATCTCAAATAATGTATTTGCTTAATTAGTCATACCACAAGGGAATGCATATGCAGAACATAGTTTTATTGATCACCCTGTACATGTAACTGGGCATAAGGTTCTGACAAATCCCCAAGACCATAGGTCTGCAAACTCGGTCCTCATTACCCCACACAGTGTATGTTTTGCGGGTAACCCAGCAGGTGCACAGGTGTATTAATCACTCAGACACATTTTAAAAGGTCCGCAGGTGGAGTTAATTATTTCACTTGCGATTCTGTGAGGAGACCTGGAAAACATGCACCGTGTGGGCTATAACACACGCGCCGGCTCTGGCCGCCCGGCAAAATCCCGGACGGCTTTTTGACGCGGCCGTGCTGCTGAGACACATTCAGAGCAATGTGTCCTTTCACACGGCACGGTCCCGTCTTTGTAGGCAGTGAACCGTGCATGCAGAGCCTCCAACATGACGCGCCCCACTAGGTACAAAATGCTCTGTTTCTGGACTTCCCTCTTAATTTATGATTTCCATCACCTGTGTTGAATTAGTTTAATGATAAGAAAGCTGTTTCTTCACAGGTGATGGCAATAATAAATTAAGAGGAAAGTCCAGAAACAGAGTATTTTGTACCTAGTGGGGCGGGTCATGATGGAGGGTATGTGTGTGTGAAGGGGAGCTTTCACACACAACGTTTTTTCTAGCCACCGTCGCTGCGCATGCGCATAGCATTACACACGGCTCAAAGCCGTTGTGTGTGAAAGACCCTCCCGGATGGCAAAAAGCCGGACAAAGTTTGTCCGGCTTTTTGCCATCCGGGGGAAACCGGAGCGTGTGTTACAGCCCTGTGCGGTAATGAGGACCGAGTTTGCAGATCTATAATGTATAGTATACATCGTTTGAATGGCCGCTTCAAAAAAAACTTTGGCACTCAGGACGGAAGCTTCAAGAGCCACGCTGTCAAAGCCAGACGGGCCAAATCCTAGTAGACACAGGGGCCCTGAACTAGGAGGTCTGGGCATTGTGGAAGTAGAAGAGGACGCTCTATCGAGAGACCGTGTAGGTCTGAGAAGCAATGTACTCTGGGACATGCTGGAGCGAGCAGAAGTAGGATCCCTCCTTCTTGCTTGAACTTCCTTATTACCCTGGGCAGGAGTGACACCGGAGGGAACACGTACGGCAGCCAAAAGTTCCATGGAATTGCCAGTGTGTCCACGAACGCTGCTTGAGGATCCCTTATTCTTGCTCCGAAGACCGTAACCTTGTCATTGTGTCGAGACGCAATCAGGTCTACATCTGGTAGACCCCACTTGTGTACTAGGAGTTGAAATACTTCAGGATGAAGGCTCCACTCTCTGGCGTGTATGTCCTGATGACTGAGGAAGTCCGCTTTCCAGTTGAGGACCCCCAGAATGAACACTGCCGATATGGCTGGCAGATGGCGTTCCGCCCAGTGAAGGTTCTTTGACACTTCCAACATTGCCATGCGGCTTCGAGTGCCGCCTTGATGGTTTATGTACGCCACCGTGGTAGCATTGTCCAATTGTACTTGAAAAGGCCTGTTCTGTACCAGAGTCAGGGCAAGTTTCAGAGCATTGAACACTGCCCGCAACTCCAGAATATTCATCGGGAGGAGAGATTCCTCCCTGGTCCACCGACCCTGAAGAGAATGTAGTTCCAACACTGCACCCCAACCCCGCAGACTGGCATCCGTCGTCAGAAGGACCCAGTTGGAGATCCAGAAGGGACGACCCCTGCTCAATTGTTGGTCCTGTAGCCACCAGGTCAGTGACAGACGAACCTCTGGAGTCAAGGATATCATGTGAGATCTGATCCGGTGAGGCAGGCCGTCCCACTTGGCAAGGATTAGCTTCTGCAGAGGGCGAGAGTGAAACTGAGCATACTCCACCATGTCCAAATCCGACACCATGAGGCCTAGTACTTGCATCGCCGAGTGTATCGACACTCATGGGCGAGAAAGGAAGTATTGCATACTGTCCTGACGCTTCAGGACCTTCTCCTGAGACCAGAACAACCGTTGGTTGAGTGTGTCCAACAATGCCCCCAGGTGCACCATGCTCTGAGCAGGGACCAGGGAGGATTTCTTCCAGTTGATGAGCCACCCGTGGGCTTGCAGAAATTGGACCGTCAGTTCCAGATGACGGAGGAGAACCTCTGGGGAGTTTCCCAGGATAAACAAATCGTCCAGACCTGGTGGGATCCTGATACCCTAACGGCGGAGTAGGGCAGTCATAACCGCCATGACCTTGTTGAAGATTTGCGGAGCCGTGGTCAGGCAAAAAGGTAAGGCCTGGAATTGATAATGTAGATTGCCAATAGCAAACCGCAGGTTTTGTTGATGCGATATGGCAATAGGTATATGTAGGTAAGTTTCCTGTGTGTCCATAGATACCAGTGATTGCAAAAACGCGCTATGGCGTGTTTTTTACCCGTTTTTGAAGACATGGGACTCCAGTTTACAAAGTGGGAGGGTCCCCGGGGACGCGCTCCTCATTAGCCAATCCCTAAGGGGGATTTGTTTAACTGACAAGCTGGCCTCGGGCTGAATGATATAAAGAGGAGGTGGAGCCAGTTTCCCCTCCTCTTTGGCGCCTGGCTGCTTGTGGAGGCCGGGTGACTCGGTGTCGGTGAGTGAAGAGTAGTGCGGTATGGGTTACGGGGGGGGGACGACGACTCTGAGAGGTGCTGGCAATGTGCAGGGATCGGCGTCCTCCGTGATCTAGTGGGTAAAGCTGGGCTTTGTGACTGGGGCTTCCCGCGGTGCCGTCTGAGGCGGTGGCCGCGCTGCTGCTCATGCTTTGAGGTGTTCAACCCCTTGAAGCAAGAGCGGCAGCGGGGCCACTGCCTCAGACGGCACCACGGGAAGCCCCAGTCACAAAGCCCAGCTTTACCCACCAGATCACGGAGGACGCCGATCCCTGCACGTGTGGTGCGTTCCCTGTCTCCCTCTCTGTGTCCACTACGGCCCGGGGGGAGGGGGGGGGGGGAGGGGCCTGGATTACGCCGGTGATTACTGCAGTGTGCTTCAGTGCTCGTACCTGGTGCAGTGTGCCTGAGTGCTCTTACCTGGTGCAGTGTGCCTCAGTGCTCTTACCTGGTGCAGTGTGCCTCAGTGCTCTTACCTGGTGCAGTGTGCCTCAGTGCTCTTACCTGGTGCAGTGTGCCTCAGTGCTCTTACCTGGTGCGGTGTGCTCAGTGCTCTTACCTGGTGCAGTGTGCCTCAGTGCTCTTAACTGGTGCAGTGTGCCTCAGTGCTCTAACCTGGTGCAGTGTGCCTCATTGCTCTTACCTGGTGCAGTGTGCCTCAGTGCTCTTACCTGGTGCAGTGTGCCTCAGTGCTCTTACCGGGCGCATTGTGTATAACGTGCTTTACCGGGCGCATTATGTATAACGTGCTTTACTGGGCGCAGTGTGTATAACGCGTTCTGCCTGGCGCAGTGTGTATAACTCGCTCTGCCTGGCGCAGTGTGTATAACGTGCTCTGCCTGGCGCAATGTGTATAACGTGCTCTAACTGGCGCAATGTGTATAACGTGTTCTACCTGGCGCAATTTGTATAAGTCCTCTACCTGGTGCAAAGTGTATAACGTGATGTACCTGGTGCAAATTGTATAACGTGCTGAACCTGGTGCAAATTGTATAACGCGCTCTACCTGGTGCATTGTGTATAACGCGCTCTAACTGGCGCAGTGTGTATAACGCGCTCTTACTGGTGCAATGTGTATAATGTGCAATAACTGGCGCAATGTGTATAACGTGTTCTACCTTGTGCAATTTGTATAAGTCCTCTACCTGGTGCAAAGTGTATAACGTGCTGTACCTTTTGCAATTTGTATAAGTCCTCTACCTGGTGCAAAGTGTATAACGTGCTGTACCTGGTGCAAAGTGTATAACGTGCTGTACCTGGTGCAAATTGTATAACGTGCTCTACCTGGCGCATTGTGTATAACGCGCTCTAACTGGCGCAGTGTGTATAACGTGGTCTGCCTGGCGCAATGTGTATAACGTGCTCTAACTGGCGCAATGTGTATAACGTGCAATAACTGGCGCAATGTGTATAACGTGTTCTACCTGGCGCAATTTGTATAAGTCCTCTACCTGGTGCACAGTGTATAATGTGCTGTACCTGGTGCAAATTGTATAACGTGCTGTACCTGGTGCATTGTGTATAACGTGCTGTACCTGGTGCATTGTGTATAACGTGCTGTACCTAGTGCATTGTGTATAACGTGCTGTACCTGGCGCAAAGTGTATAACGTGCTGTACCTGGCGCATTGTGTATAACGTGCTGTACCTGGCGCAAAGTGTATAACGTGCTGTACCTGGTGCAAAGTGTATAACGTGCTGTACCTGGTGCATTGTGTATAACGTGCTGTACCTGGTGCAAAGTGTATAACGTGCTGTACCTGGTGCATTGTGTATAACGTGCTATACCTGGCGCAATATGTATAAAGTGCTCTACCTGGCGCAGTGTGCATAGGAGGTTCTACCTGGGGCAATGTGTATAAGCGGCACTACTGTGTGGCGTAATGTGAATTGGCACTATTATGTGGTCACGCCCCTTCCCCATGAAGCCACGCCACTAAAATTTTGTGGCGCACCTTCGGCGCGCATTGCCTATACTTTAAAGTCTGAGAGGTGGGACACCAATTCACTTTCTGCCTAATGGCACCAAAATGTCTAGTTATACCTCTGGTGCAGGGTGTCCTGCATGCTACACAGCCCAGCAGCACTGTCACCCCATCCCTCCACCTTGCAACAGTTTTGTAGTGTCCAAACAAGATTAAGTTTAAAAGACCCTTCATTCCGATGGGACCCAGAAAAAGACCGGTAGGACCCCAATTTTCAAAAGTGAGGGCTCCCTGGGACCCACTTTTTTTTTGGCTCATCGCGATCACTGGATACCATATAGTCCATGGGCTCCAAAGCCAGAACAATAGAGTGAAGGGTTTCCATATGGAACTTGGAAACCTTCACAAAATTGTTCAAAGACTTGAGGTTTAGAATGGGCTGGGAGGATCCATTCGGTTTCGGAACTAGGAACAAAATATGGTGTTTGTGCCCACTTTGCCAGTGTATTTCATGCCCAAAACAGTGTTGGGCCAGGCAAAATACAAGTGGGTCACATGCAAGTGACCACCCTCTGTTGTTTTTGGGGGGTCAAATTTGTGGCCCAAGCCTAGTTAACCTTTGCAAAACTACAGCTACTTATTCAAAATGGTAAAATATGGTGTGTGCCCACTTTGCCAGTGTATTTCATGCCCAAAACAGCGTTGGGCCAAGCAAAATACAACTGGGTCATATGTAAGTGACCACATTCTGTTGATTTCATGTATCAAATTTGTGGGCCAAGAATGGTTAACCCTTGCAAAACTACAGCTACTTATTCAAAATGGCAATTTACAAAATGGTGTGTGCCTACTTTGCCAGTGTATTTCATGCCCAAAACAGTGTTGTGCCAAGCAAAGTACAAGTGGGTCACATGTAAGTGACCACCCTGTGTTGATTTCAGGTGTCAAATTTGTGGCCCAAGACTAGTTAACCCTTGCAAAACTGCAGCTACTTATTCAAAATGGCAGTTTATAAAATGGTGTTTGTGCCCACTTTGCCAGTGTATTTCATGCCCAAAACAGCATTGGGCCAGGCAAAATACAAGTGGGTCATATGTAAGTGACCACCCTCTGTTGATTTCAGGTGTCAAATTTGTGGCCCAAGACTGGTTAACCCTTGCAAAACTACAGCTACTTATTCAAAATGTCAATTTATTAAATGGTTTGTGCCCACTTTGCCAGTGTATTTCATGCCCAAACCAGCGTTGGGCCAGGCAAAATACAAGTGGGTCACATGCAAGTGACCACCCTCTGTTGTTTTCAGGTGTCAAATTTGTGGCCCAAGACTGGTTAACCCTTGCAAAACTACAGCTACTTATTCAAAATGGTAAAATATGGTGTGTGTGCCCACTTTGCCAGTGTATTTCATGCCCAAAACAGCATTGGGCCAAGCAAAATACAACTGGGTCACATGCAAGTGACCACCCTCTGTTGTTTTCGGGTGTCAAATTTGTGGCCCAAGACTAGTTAACCCTTGCAAAACTACAGCTACTTATTCAAAATGGCAATTTATAAAATGGTGTTTGTGCCCACTTTGCCAGTGTATTTCATGCCCAAAACAGTGTTGTGCCAAGCAAAGTACAAGTGGGTCATATGTAAGTGACCACCCTGTGTTGATTTCAGGTGTCAAATTTGTGGCCTAAGACTAGTTAACCCTTGCAAAACTGCAGCTACTTATTCAAAATGGCAGTTTATAAAATGGTGTTTGTGCCCACTTTGCCAGTGTATTTCATGCCCAAAACAGCGTTGGGCCAAGAAAAATACAAGTGGGTCATATGTAAGTGACCACCCTCTGTTGATTTCAGGTGTCAAATTTGTTACCCAAAACTCATTAACCCTTGCAAAACTGAATGATCTGAATAAGAAGCTGGAGTTCGAATAAGAAGTGAATAAGAAGCTAGAGCTTGAATAAGAAGTGAATAAGAAGGTAACTTCAGCCTCGTTCCCTATAGTTAGTTACACAGTGTATTCGCCTACCTCTGTGACTGATTGCTAATGGCAATCATGCTGGGACACAGAAACTGCCTTCACAGCCACCAGAAACTAGAGGCAGGCGGGGAGGGGGAAGGGAAAGGCCGTGGCTGGCTGGTTGGGATAAACAGGAAGAAGACACAACATGGCGTCCCCGCCCTCCTCACCTGGCCGCTGAGATACCTGTGGGTGACGTCTGGGAGGGGCGGAGCCAGGACGCAGCAGAAGCTCGAGCTCAGGTGCGTGCACACACAGACAGCAGAGAGCGTCACCGGCGTGAGGCAGGAGATAGCGGGCGCTGAGGAGACCACCGGGCATAGAGACCGCAGCCGGGCAACTCTCAGTCACATTACACACCCGCCTGTGCTAACGCTCCGACCTGCGTCCACATTGACGCATTACTAAGGTTCGCAGGTCCGACCGGTTGCTCGGGAGGATTTTGTTTTGTTTAGCCGGTTTCAACTATCCTAGATCGGGAAGGCCAGGGGAGTGCGCGTCCCGGGGCTGACCGGTACCACGAGTGACGTCACGGGCAGCGCCCCGCCCAGGCGGAGACCACCTACCGCTATGGCGGCCCAGCTCCGCGCTGTCTGCCTACTGCTCCTGCTCCCTCTGGCTCTAGCAGATACGCAGCTGCCATGTGAGGGCTTCGAGGTAGTTGAGGGCATGGGCATGGACAGGGCACAATTGGAGTACCCCTCTCAAATTGGGGTGAAGATTCTGGAGACTACTGAGGAGGCGGAAGAGGATTGCTGGGCCCATTGCTGTCACCGTGACAACTGTAGCATGGCCACCATGTCTGGGGGCAAGTGCCACCTAATCAGGTGCACCTTTCAGGGCTTCAACATGTGCGAGCTGAGCCAGCAGCAGGGCACCAGGAGCCTTAGGAAGGTCAATATCGGCGTCCAGCCTAAGCAGGAAGGTATGTACCATGTTGCCATGTCTAACTTTGTTAAGGTGCCCATATATGTCGGCTGTTGCCGACCTAACTTGGTGCAAATTGCAGCATGCGTGGCCTCATATGCTGCAATTTGCACCCAATTCCATCCATACGTGCCCCTTAGCCCTTGGGGTAAAGCTGGCCATACACTATACAATTATCTGGCAGATAATCTGTGGCTGGAATGAAAACCTGGTAATGGATGAGAGCATCTGACAATCGACCATTTACTACCAAACACTGGAAAATAGACAAAACCTGTCCGTGAGTTAACCAATTTGTATAAACAGGTCTTCTCCAACTTCCAATGTTTGGTAGCAAATGGTTGATTGTCAGATGCTCTCATCCTTTACCAGGTTTTCATTCCAACCACAGATTATCTGACAGAAAATTGTATAGTGTATGCCCAGTTGGCAACATGATAATTTATTGTTTTTTCTGTTATGTCCAATTTTCCTATTTTATATTTTATCTGGTGTCGCATTTGTTCTGTGGGACATACATGATGCAGTGTACCGGCCCTGTGGGGTAAGAACAGGTGTGATCTACCATGTACATACTGAATGAACCACATAGAATTTCAGTGCTTGTTCTCAGTCTTCCACAGGAAGACATCTATGTCTGGCTATCTCCTGGGCTCTGTAGTAGCCATCCTGTCGAAACTGACAGCCCTGGATTCTAATAGAGTACCTAAATCCTCTCCTGGAGCTCAGTAGAGCCACTAGCCCAGTTATGCCGTATGCACTATCCTATTTACTAAACAGGAATAGCTGTACACATTGGGGTATATTTACTAAAGTGCAGGTTTTTAGAAATGGAGTTGTTGCCCATAGCAACCAATCAGATTCTACTTATTTATCTAGCACCTTCTAGAAGATGACTGTTAGAACCTGGTTGCTATAGGCTACATCTCTACTTCTAAAAGCCCGCACTTTAGTAAATATACCCCCTTGTGTCACTAGAATCGCTAGGGGTGGGTCAAAATGTAGTTTCTGGCAATTGTGTAATTATACTGTTAATGCGAACATTGTAAATGTTGAGTCATTGTACTATAGTAGTACCATATTGATCTGTACATGTAGGATGTGTTTACACTTGTATAAAGTAAACTTCAGTGTGGTCTATGGATCTGCTGTATAAAAACGTTACTGTGTACATTTGTTGACCTATTGTCAATAACTCCACCTATTGTCACAGCTACACAAATAAACACAAGCTAATGAGCCTAACGTAGCCCATACACTTGTGAGAGAGGGCATACAATCCTTTGATTTTGACCGCATCTGAGAGAAATCGAAGGATTGTATGCACATTTAAGGTACCATGCGACGCACGGGCACGCTGCTCGAATATCGCGTCTCATGATAGTATGTGCTGCACTTAATATTTATCGCATCGCAGTGCAATCGCGTGTGTTTTTAAAAACACATGCGATATATTGCACTGCGCGATAGGCACCCGCCAGAGGCTGCTCCCACTCGGCGGTGACGTGCCCATCACATGATTACCATGCGATTTATCGCATGATCGCACGGTAATCACTTTGGCAGTTAAGGCGCGATTTCATCACAACTGAATTGCCGGTGCGATGCCCCGTGATGTCGCGGGGCATCGCACAAGTGTATGGGCACCATAACCCGTTTCTGCTGCAACCTAGACACAAACCGGGGCCCTCCTTCTTCTTACTTTTTTTTTTTTTTTTTTTTTTTTTAAATCCGAGCATGGAGGTCACCGGAAGGAGTACCCTACAATTTGGTTGAGGGCAACGGGAGATTACTTGTTAACTGTGTAAAAATAGCAAATCATAAGATAACCATTATGTGTGCTATGGCATGATTTTAACCGTTATGACACAATTTTACTTCTTCTGGGCATACACTGACAAAATCGCCCACTTAGATGTAATCAAGGCAGCTGCCAAGTTCACTTTATTCAACCCCTATACTTCAAAATAATATTAGATATTGAGGTTACATCATATTTCTAAGAAATTACAATATTAGTGGAGGGGGTTTGTATACTATGACATATAAATTAAACTCATGTATACCAAACTTATATTGTGCCTTGTGGTCAGGATGCAGTCAGGATCCCGCCTGTCGGGACACCGGCATCCCGAATAAGTACACATCCTGTCGCTGGAATCCCAACAGATGTGATGCCGAATGTCCACACACAGCGGCACTGCAGAGATAAGCAGCGGGGTGGGGGGGGGGGGGGGTTGTAGGCTCGCTGCTGGGATACTGACAGCCGGTATGTATGTATTTCCTCCTAATAATGGGAATGGCATTAGATTATCTTGTTAGCCATGTGTAGACCCCATGATTAGTTGGCCCTTCTGGTGTCCCCTGTGCATTGTGTTACATTCTCATCTGCTCTCTTCTCACAGTAAAATCTAGCACTTGGGGGTATCAAGCTGGGGTCTATTTGGAGTGTCTGATAAAAGCAACAGATGGTGTAATGGTTAGCATTACTTTCTCACAGCACTGAGTTCATGGGTTCCATTCCCACCATGGCCCTAACAGTGCGGAGTTTGTATATTCTCCCTGTACTTGCGTGGGTTTCCTCCGGGTGCTCCAGTTTCCTCCCACAATCCAAAAATATACTGGTAGGTTAATTGACTCCGAACAAAAATTAACCCTAGTGCGAATGTGTCTGTGTGTACATGTGGTAGGGAATATAGGGGTCGATTCAATTCACTGACAGTTGAATAGCTATTCAATACAGCGACGCGTGACCCTCAATTGTCTGGAATTCTTCTCTCATCCCCGGGGGATGAGAGAAGAAACCCGACAAAAGTGTTGACAAAATTCTGTCGAGAATCAGCCTCGCGCCGGAGAGTTAAGTCGGAGAATGCCCGTTCTCCCGACAATTCAACCTGTTTAGTTGGCGAGAACGGGCCATCGCCGACTTAACTGGAGCTGAATTGAATAGCGTCGGGAGCTAATTCCCGGCGCTGTTCAACTGTCGCTGAATAGAATTGACCCCAATGAGTGTAAGCTCCACTGGGGCTGATGTGAATGGGCAAATATTCTCTGCAAAGTGCTGCGGAATATGTGTGCGCTATATAAATAACCGGTAATAATAATAAAAGCAACAAGGGTTTTTTTTTTTGTTTTTTTTTTACAGCCAGATATTACAAACCTAATTAATCCCAGTACCTTAATTATTCATATTATTGAATTTAATAGGTACAAGAAAGGTGGTCATAGAGGGGCTCCCAAAACTCTCATATCTGGGACAGGAAGGAGGTTCTTGGAAACCATTCTCGTCTGTCATTAACATTTGCTGTCAGTCCTGAGCTGAATAATCAGGCCAAGCTGACCCAGATGCATTCCCTTAGTGGCCCATCCCTTCTTGACTATAGTCATCTATTCAGTGCAGAGGTAAAACCTGTTAAGCCTGTTTGTGCTATCAGGAAACTGTCCCTGTGGTCTGTCTGTTTGTTTTGTTTTACTTCCTTCTGCAATTTTACCAGACCCTACAATACAGTACACTACACATTCCAGCCTCTGCAAGTTTTTTTCCATTATGTCTGCGTTTAACACTTGCTAAACTATGACTTAGAGCTTTGTCATATGGCTCATTAATCTCTTGCATAACTGCATTTATTAAGCTGGGGGGGGGGGGGGGTGTAACACTCCAGCGATCAGTGCTCCAATATAAACTGTTCCAGGCAGCATAATTATTGAAGAGCAACTTTATAACTTTTCTAGTCTTACTATTTTCCTTATTGATGGAATCTTCTCGGGTCGGGATTATTCAATGTCTTTAATGTTCTATTTTCAGGTCTAACCCTTGCACATGCCACTTATTAAGCAGTGATCTCTCTTCCTGGATGTCCCAGCTCTTAAATGTCAAATGTTTTAAGGAGCGATTCAGTTATTGTGAATTGCCTGCTGTCTTATTAGCGCAATTACAGTGAGCTGATCTCTCTCTGCTCCTGCATTAATATGCTGCAAACAGAAAACTGCTTCTGAGACATAACCTGTGAAGCTGCAGGAAGTTATTTCTGTGGCAATCACATGTAATTGAATTGGCTCCTAAGACTGTGTTCCTCCTCCTGGGTCCTTTCTGTTGACTTTCTTCTCTCTCCTGTCCCTCAAGTCTACTGTCTGCATCATCCTTGACTCTTCTCGCCTTCATTCACACATTCATACTATCTACAAATACTGCTGCTTACCTCAGCAACATTTCCAAGATCAGACCATTCTTCAACCTGGAAAATGCCATTGTCATCTCCCAACTAGGCTACTGGTTTTCCACTCTCCCCTCTTAATTGCTCAATGCTTGTCATATCTTCCTATTTTGTTGCTCTTGACCTTCAATTCCTTCACTGGCTTTCCTTCTCCAACCGAAATCCATTTTAATCTCCTCACTGTCAAAGTACTCAATCGCTCCTCGCCACCTACATCTGATCTTCTCTCACCCTTAGGGGCCCTACTCACTGGCCGACCCGCCGCCGAGCTGCCCGACGGCGGATACGGCCGACGAGCGACCCGGCGGCGGGGGGCAGTGACGGGGGAAGTGAAGTTTCTTCACTCCCCCCGTCACGCGGCTGCATTGAAGTGCATACACAGGAGTGCTGCGCTTGATGTATGCTTAATAATAATTAATTAAAAATTTAAAGATATACAGGTGTCTGCTTAGATCAAATTATAACACATATGGAACTTGCTGATAAATTTTAAACAAATTTATTTACACATACAATACTATACAGTAAAAACCATTAATAAGAAAAAGCTCAAGCACACTGATAGACGTTCTAAAAATGTCACTTTGTTGAAATGATTCGTAACAGTGTAACCTCAATGCTGCCACATAGACCTAATTGTGGTCTCTTTGTATCAATAATCTGAATTGCAACAGTTAAAAAGCCTGCACGAGAATGACTGTAACTCCTGTCCTCAATGCTACTGGCGTCCCAGTGCAGAGGAAATGCTGCTGATCATATTTACCCGACCTGCGGGGAGATTCAGGAGAAATCGGGATACCTTCCAAGCGTCCGCCGCCGGCACTATCACGGTGCAGATGATTCTGTCCTGGCGGGCGGATACGGACGCTGCTGTGGTATGGTAACCTGGCGTTCCGGTACTTCCAAGCGTCCGCCGCCGGCACTAGTACGGTGCAGATGATTCTGTCCTGGCGGGCGGGTACGGACGCTACCGTGGTAGACTGACCTAGCGTACCGGTACAGGTTCTCTGAGGCTGTTTGTCAGATTCAAATTCACCGCTGCAATGGAATGTGGCTAGCAGCGATCAGTGCGTCAGTGGGCTGAGCAAAAAGGAGTGACGTCAACGCGTTTCGTCCCGTCTCCCGGGACTTCCTCAAGACGAGGAAGTCTTGAGGAAGTCCCGGGAGACGGGACGAAACGCGTTGACGTCACTCCTTTTTGCTCAGCCCACTGACGCACTGATCGCTGCTAGCCACATTCCATTGCAGCGGTGAATTTGAATCTGACAAACAGCCTCAGAGAACCTGTACCGGTACGCTAGGTCAGTCTACCACGGCAGCGTCCGTATCCGCCCGCCAGGACAGAATCATCTGCACCGTGATAGTGCCGGCGGCGGACGCTTGGAAGGTATCCCGATTTCTCCTGAATCTCCCCGCAGGTCGGGTAAATATGATCAGCAGCATTTCCTCTGCACTGGGACGCCAGTAGCATTGAGGACAGGAGTTACAGTCATTCTCGTGCAGGCTTTTTAACTGTTGCAATTCAGATTATTGATACAAAGAGACCACAATTAGGTCTATGTGGCAGCATTGAGGTTACACTGTTACGAATCATTTCAACAAAGTGACATTTTTAGAACGTCTATCAGTGTGCTTGAGCTTTTTCTTATTAATGGTTTTTACTGTATAGTATTGTATGTGTAAATAAATTTGTTTAAAATTTATCAGCAAGTTCCATATGTGTTATAATTTGATCTAAGCAGACACCTGTATATCTTTAAATTTTTAATTAATTATTATTAAGCATACATCAAGCGCAGCACTCCTGTGTATATATTTTTCTGTTGGTTGAGGGAGGTAGCAGTCCCTCGGTGCTTGCAGCTGCTGTATAGCCATCTTTAATTCAACTTTCATTTGCGCCAGGAGTTGGAGTGGTTAAACACTCTTAATCTTTCTGCATTGAAGTGCAGGCAAATATGGACGAGATCGTCCATATTGGCCTGCATGCACAGCCGACGGGAGACCAGCGATGAACGAGCGCGGGGACGCGCATCGTTAATCGCTGGAGTCTCCACACTGAAAGATATGAACGAGTTCTCGTTCATTTATGAACGAGATCGTTCATATCTTTCAAAAAATCGCCCAGTGTGTAGGGCCTATCAGATTGTCCTCCTCCCACTTCTTCATCCAAAACGTCTTCCATACTGCTACCCACCTTAGGAACGCACCCAATCAGACTGTCTACCAGCATGTGTTCATGTGTGTCTTGAAAAATCACCTGTTCAATATAGATCACCAGCTCTAACATTCTTGTGTCCCCTGTCCCCCTTCTCATCGCTTCCCAGTTCCCATTCCTGCACTATACTTGGTCATCAATTGCTGTTGTTGTGGGGGTTTTTTGTTTGTTTTTTTTGTCCATCCTTCCAGGACACTGGGACGTTGAGTTATCACTTTTTGATTTCACCACCCTTTCCCTCTGTTAATTATTTTTCTTGTGAACCTTTTTTATTGGTATCATTGTATTTCCACATAATGTAGATTTTCTGTTCTATGTTTTCAGTTCTAATTTTTATTTTATTTTTGTGTTCAAGCTGATTATTAATTTTATGATTATTTATTATTGGTGATGGTAGATATCCACTCAATCTGTTATATTCAGTGTGTGTTGTGTTCAGAATACTCTAGTGGTTGTTAGCTCATCAGATCTGTCCTCCACTCCAGATTTCTGCCTGCCTGAAGCCGAAACTGGAAAGTGCAAAGCGTCATTTACAAGATGGTGGTATGACCCCAAGACAGAGACCTGTAAAAACTTCACCTATGGAGGCTGCCCTGTAAACCTGAACAACCATATTGAGGAAGAAGAATGTATGAAGAAATGTAGTGGGGTACAAGGTGAGACCCATGTGGCATGTTTACTTGTTGGTTCATTTAAATGGATTTAATCTATGTACATCTACCATGTTGCCTGTATGACCACCATAAAGCTTTAATGAGAATGGACAGAACTTTCACAGTCCATTTGTGTTGTTTTTCTTTCCTTGTAACTTGGGGGACCTATTCTATGGAGTTGTCCTTTTCCCTCCAGTGAACATCCTTGAGAATCTTTTAACCAGTGTTTAGTGCTTGTGCTATGAACACAGGTATTCAGTTTGATACATGTTGATCAGTATTTCCATATGTCCTAACGGGGGAATTCAATTGTTGGGCGCCCAAAGTAGCAATTCAGTTGTTGCTCTGAATGGACACACATTACTTCGATGCTCCCAAAACACCAGGTTTAGCCGTGTAAAGCGGCTAAATCCGACCAAAGTCCTGGCCGTGACATGACAAGTCCCGTTTAAGCGCCCATTATCGGCTACCTGGAGGCAACAGGAATGTTTTCCCTTGTGGCTGCCTGGGTGTGCAGAACGGAGAAATTCAATTGTTGCTCGACACCCAGTAGCTGTGGGAGACACATTTCTGTGGTTTGGGCGCCTCAAACAGGAGTTTGACCACCCTAACCAGGACTGGGCCCATCTCTTTGGGCGCATTTAAAGCGATGGGGGGCAACAATTGAACTGTTCTAACGGATGCCCATTAAAACATTTAAAACCTTCCCGTATCTCTAGCACCCAGTACAAGATTCATAAGCTTTAGTGTCAGTGTTTAGTAAATGGGGCAAACACTTGAACATTCCCTTCAACTTGATGGCTGTAGAGAGAGATCTGAATTATATAATCATTCGTAGACGAGACATAGTGAATAATATAAAATAGTGCATCTCTCTCGCAGAAAACCACAGGCTGACATTGGGGAAGCATTGATGAAAACTGGTGCACAGATAATTGTGCAGAAGTGTCTATAACCCTAAACAAGCAGACTGCAACCCTTCCTCTAATACAGCTTAGAACATATAATGAAACATTTTATTTCTACGTGTCACAGGAACTTTCTGTATAACACTTTCATGATAGCAGGTGGGGGTGGTCCACATCCCTGACCTGGCCCGATTTCATGGATTCACGCTGCCGAACTAGAGTTGCTTGGGTAAATTAACAATTTAGCAAGTTTTTAAGTATGGAGAGAGAGAAAACAAAATTATAAAGCTTTCTACAGTAATTCCATAGGTGAGAATGGTTTCTTTCACACACATTTAAAGCAATTGCAAAAAAAGCATCAAACCCCCCGAAGGCGATTTCTCAAGAATATTGGGTTACTCGTGGGGATGAAGGAGCAGAAACTGATTTTACAGGGTTACATGCTTATCAGGAGGATACCCCTGGTGACACCACTGGGACATCGTAGCCTCATGCAGTAGTGCTCATTTGGTATCCACTTCATCCCTACAGCAGTGATTTTTAAGAAATGGGAGAATAGTCCTAAGAATGCTGTCTGTCATTGCACTAGATTCCAGTGACCTCACTGAGTGAGCTATAGACTATATTCTCATAAATAGTTGCGTGTATACACACACACACACGCGCGTGTGTGTATGAAAAGTGCACTTTAATGATGCCAAATATATACCATTCGGAAGTCTCCACCCAGTGTTATCCCAGTGCAGTAACTTCATGTGTATACACAAGGATTTCTACCCGGTACTTTGTGGATCAGCACAGTTATTTTGTCTGTGTGAAAGGGTCAGCCTGGGTAGAAATTCTGGTAAATTCCTGGGTCAAAGTCCTGGGAATTTCAACCCGGGTTGACCCTTTCATGCTGAAAGAGGACCCGTGTTTATCGGTAAATTACCGGGTAGAACTACTTCCTCACCTGGGAATTTGCTTTTCTGTGTGAAAGGAGTATTAAACTCTCCACAGGTTTGTATTTGCAAGGGGCTAGTTACTCCACCCCTTCATATAGACCTCTGACTTATGCAGTTATGGAACTCCCAATCACACCTGATTAGTCTCTCTCCCCAAATCTTCAGTCTTTCAGGCACTTTCTCAAAACCCACCACTCTTCTATAGCCTATCCTATCTATCCCCTCCTGGCACTACTTCATCTGGGTGTTCTACTAGCACCAGCCCCAACTCGTCTCTGTCCCCCCCAGCTTCTGTTGTCTAGGGGGGTCATTCCGAGTTGATCGCACGGTAGCAGTTTTTTGCAGCCGTGCGATCAGATATTCACTGCCTATGGAGGAGTGTATTGTAGCTTAGCAAGTGTGCGAGCGCTTGTGCAGGGGAGCTGTGCAAAAAGTTTTTGTGCAGTTTCTGAGTAGCTCTGAACTTACTCGGCCACTGTGGTCACATCAGCCTGTCTGGTCCCGGAATCTACGTCAGACACCCGCCCTGCAAACGCTTGGACACGCCTGTGTTTTCCACTGCACTCCCTAGAAAACGGTCAGTTGCCACCGAGAAATGCCTTCTTGCTGTCAATCACCTTGTGATCGCCGCTGCGATAGCTTTCTTTGTAAGGTGCCGTGCTGCCCAGCGTTTTCAATCGCCGGGCAGCGACGCGTCTGCGCATTGCGGTCGCGGCACATTCGCAGTTCAGACCCGATCGCACTGCTGCGAAAAACTGCAGCGTGTGATCGGGTCGGAATGACCCCCTAAGTCCTCCTTTTGTAGACTGGGGAGTATTGGTTTAACACTGCATAGGATAGATCGGGTGGTCTTCAGTATGCCGGCTGTCGGGATCCCGGCGCTCAGTATACCGGCGCCGGAATCCAGACAGCCGGCATACCGACACTTATTCTCCCTCGTGGGGGTCCACGACCCCCATGGAGGGAGAATAAAATAGTGTGGCGTGCGTAGCGGGCCTGCAAGGGGCTCATTTGCGCTCGCCACACTGTCGGTATGCCGGCAGTCGGGCTTCCGGCGCCGGTATGCTGGTCACCGGGAGCCCGACCTCCGGCATGCCATACTACACCCGATTAGATCTACATATACTTCATCTACCAGGCAATTTAATTACTTTTTAGTACATGGTGGTGCTCTCCTGAATAGATTGAAATATATGGACCAGAAGGCAGAAAATGTTTTCTGTTATGTGTCTGAGGAGGAAATTCTCTATGGTATAAATATGGCTGTTTCCCTCAGTTGAGCAGTTGTTCATACCTAAAGCATTTCTTCCATGCCTCATAACCAAATACCTTTCCTGATCTTGTACTCCCTCTACTGTGTAAGCTGTCATAAAGCAGAGCCCTCTGTTCTCTCTACCATATACATCTGCTTCATCAGCCTTGTATACTTCTGTTTTTATGTATGCTTTCTCTTTTATATTAGTGACCATTATTGCCCAGTGCTGCAGAGTTCTGTGATGCATTATAAATAAATGGTGGGTATAGGGGTATAATTGTAGCATATGTTTTAAGACCACAAGCTCATCGCCATTGTGACCATTTTGAGAAGACCTCTCTAGTGACTTGCCCTACTTTTTCTACACCATATAAGTCTCCATTTTGTTTACTTCGGTCTCTTTGATCATAAAGACCAGATTAGGTTCTATGGGGTCAATTCAATTTGCCGACAGTTAAATAGCGCCGGGAGTTTAGCTCCTGTCACTATTCAATTCTGCTCATGTTAAGTCGGCGAATGCCCGTTCTCCCGGACTCAACAGGTTGATTTGTCAAGAGAATGGGCATTTTCCAACTTAACTGCCCGGCGCAATGCTGAATCTGGACAGAATCAGCCTTGCGCCGGCTGCGCGCTAGCACTTTTGTCGCATTTCTTATCGCACCCCCCGGGGGTGAGAGAAGAATTCCCGACCATTATCTGTCACGTGGCTAATTCCCTGCGCTATTCAACTGTCTGCAAATTGAATTGACCCCTA
Source organism: Pseudophryne corroboree (assembly GCF_028390025.1). Classification (NCBI taxonomy): domain Eukaryota; kingdom Metazoa; phylum Chordata; class Amphibia; order Anura; family Myobatrachidae; genus Pseudophryne; species Pseudophryne corroboree. Next base: position 384,408,749 of record NC_086451.1, read on the forward strand.
TATTCTGATTAATCGCCCATGCTTACTTGGAGCCTGTAGTGCTGAGTCACATGCGCTGTACACTGACACTTTTTTTTTGTTTTCTTCCTGATTCTTTATCTAGCTGTGGAGACCATAAACATTGAATCACCGCCCAAACGCTTGGTGGCCGCCAGTTCTCGTGTAGGTTAGTACATGACATTCATCAGGTGTGTGTTGGTTTTTGTTTTTTTTGGGATATCTCTTGATTTGTAAAGGTAGGTGACGGGCAAAAAAGGATATCCAAACATCCATAGAATATGGTACAGTAAGAAACATTACATAACCATAGAAAAACAAAAATACAGGACAACACTGGTAACAATAGAGCTATAAAGTATAGAATGACACCAGAGAATCTGTGGAGCTACAAAATGTATTACTCAGAGATTAAATAAATGTCATCCTACCATTTAAAAAAAAAAAAAAAAAAAGAAAATAACACATTTCAACACAAGATGTACTTAACAAAAACCTCCAAAAAAAAAATACAACAATGAATAAAAAGCCAGCAAGGAGAGGGAAAACTTGGGTAGGAGGCGGGACACCAGGCAGTGGAGCATAAGTAAAAAAAAAAAAAGACCCCCTGGGTCATAAGCGATACAGGTTGAGTATCCCATATCCAAATATTCCGAAATACGGAATATTCTGAAATACAGACTTTTTTGAGTGAGAGTGAGATAGTGAAACCTTTGTTTTCTGATGGCTCAATGTACACAAACTTTGTTTAATACACAAAGTTATTAAAAATATTGTATTAAATGACCTTCAGGCTGTGTGTATAAAGTGTATAGGAAACATAAATGAATTGTGTGAATGTACACACACTTTGTTTAATGCACAAAGTTATAAAAAATATTGGCTAAAATTACCTTCAGGCTGTGTGTATAAGGTGTATATGAAACATAAATGCATTCTGTGCTTAGATTTAGGTCCCACCACCATTATATCTCACTATGGTATGCAATTATTCCAAAATACGGAAAAATCCCATATCCAAAATAAACCTGGTCCCGAGCATTTTGGATAAGGGAGACTCAACCTGTACTGCCTAAATACTGAAATAATGTTTAATCCAGGCTTGGTGGGGTTCTATTGCAATAATACCAAGGAGTCCACACTTCATGGAATTTGGAGATTTCATTGTGGAGGAGAGTAGTAATATATTCCATGGAAACTGTATACCAAACTCTATTGATTAGAGTGGTAATAGAAGGTGCGGCAGACTGCTTCCAGTTTGTGCCTATCAAGGGTTTAGCAACATTAAATTTATGGCCACACAGTTTATTATATGGCTTAGAAGTTTCACAGATGTAGACATTTTTATCTATTTTATTGTAAAGAGATTTTTTTTATTGATCAGTAATTCTTTTTTTTTTGTGTTGTTTTATTTTCTGGTTTAGGATTTTGCACAGACCCTAAGGAGGTTGGCCGTTGCAGAGCTGCTTTCCCTAGATGGTACTTTGATGCGGAATCCATGTGTTGTCATAGTTTTACCTATGGTGGCTGTGGAGGCAATAAAAACAACTATATGACTGAGCAGGACTGTCTGAACAAGTGTGTGGGTGAGTCACTTACTCTCCAGCTGGCTGCCATTCTTGTACAAATAATTTTTTTTTTTTTTTTTTTTTTTTTTTGGGGGGGGGTCCTTCTTCCTCCCCCCTCAAATCGTAAAGCTTTATTAAAGATTCATGAATACAGCAGTGTACAGACGTGCCACATCACACATTGAGGAGAAAATGGCGTAAAACTACAGGGTAACATTCAGTGACCGGGTATGGGAAGTTGTGCCCAATAGATTCCAATGCGATTGCATCAGTCTTTTTTTTTTTTTTTTTTAATTTATATATCTAGATATATAGATATATATATAGATATTCTCACGTGACATTTTAAAACCCGAGAGTCCTCTATAATCTGGTCTGCACACTTCTAATTCCCTAAACTGCATTTTCTGTTTCAATGACAGACATATTTTTTACTTTTTTATTTTTTTGTTTGTTTTATTCATTCCAAAAAGTTCTGTGAATATAGTTTTTTCCAAATAAGTCTTGAACTTTCCTGAGGTTATTAGGCATCAGTATGTCACACCTGTGAAAATGTATAATATCCTTTAATATTTGCTGGATCAATCATTGTAGCCAAATGAAGGCACCTCAAATAACTTGTGAGAATGCTCCACCTTATTTGTAGAGATCACGGATATCTAGGACCACCCGTGATATCTAATATACAATGGGGAGAGGAGGAGTCATTCCTTACTGCCACACAGGAAATTTTTCAAATCTATACTTCATCTAGCAGGTGTTTTTTAATGAGCTTAATCATCCCTGGTTGGTGCTTTCCAGAATAAATGGAAATCTATTAAATAAAATGCAGAAAATCTGGTATGTGGCACTGAGGAGGAAATTATTTATGGTATAAACAGGACCGATTTACCTCAGTAGAGCAGGTAACACCATATTGGATCATAAAATGGCTTGTCTACACCAAATGGACACCACCCCCTCTCACCATGGAGGACTTAATATGCATGGTCCCCCACATTGGATAACTAAAGATGGCTGGATGGATTGTAACACCAACAGTGTTGCCATAAGATAAAGCAGGTACTGTTCTTGAAGTTGGTGTCTGCTGGAACACTGCCCGAACCATTGTAACTGATGTCATGAACTGGGTGGGCATTTACTTGCGCCCGCCCAGTTGCAGCTTGTGCAGCGAGTGTAGGTTCAGTCGGCTGACCTCCCGTACACACAGTCCAATGCTCCAATATATCTCTAGCTATATCTGCCATCAGATATGATCGCATTGGCTGCATGATTGACGGGCAGAGGCGTTCACGCAGGGCGGCAACTGAGTTGCAGGAAAACCGGGGGTTGCTTGGCGCCATTTTCGGGGCGGCTGCGTGACGTCGCACACAGCCACTACGATGTAAAAAGTGGACGCTACTCCTGCATACACAGGTGGTCTTCCCCAGTTGCTGCGACCACAATTAAGTTGCGGTCGCAGCTGCCAGGCAGGCCATTCTGCATGCTGGGCGACCTCCGGCATGTGAAAGAAAGGATTGCAGATTCTGCTGTTTAGCAGAATCTGCAATCCATACTGAATAACCCTGTAATAAGAAGTGGGACAACCAAAGTAAATCTTCCTTCCATACAGCTATGCAGAGGTCCGAACAGCCAGTAAATGTAACATCTTCATGCAGGAAATCACACTGTAACATGATAGAATACATCCTGTGACATTGTAACATTATATCAAGTCTGACTGCTTTTTGGTACATTGGGGCATATGTATTAACCTGGAGAAGGCATAAGGAAGTGATAAACCAGTGGTATGTGCAAGGTGATAAACGCACCAGCCAATCAGATCCTAACTGTTAATTTACATATTGGAGCTGATTGGCTGGTGCCTTTATCACCTTGCACATATCACTGGTTTATCACTTTCTTATGCCTTCTCCAGGTTAATACATCTGCCCCATTATCTTTAAATGATCACTCAACAAAGTGTTAACACCTACAATATATAATGGACCTTATTCAGAAAGTGTTGTAAAATTCGCAATCCGGCCGATTATCGAACGTATATGCAGCGTTCGCATTGCGAACGTGTGAGCAAAAACAGCAACGGAAATTGCGTACAGATCGTGATCTCAATCCAGCCGCTGTTTGACAGGAAGCCGGTGTTTCCGGGTGTGTCTGAAAAATGCAGGCGTGCCCAGGCGTTTTTAAGGAGGGCTTCTCATGTCAGCAATGACCATTTCCAGCCTCTTGTGTCACAAGAATTGTGGACGACCTTGCCTGGCGCAGATAGTAAAAATCGTTCTGGTAATTGCGTATGGTTTTGCGATCAGCCCGCATATTGCAATGCATTCACAAATCCTCCAGTGGGTGTTTTCTCTTATTTCAGGGCGGCAACTATTTTATCGCAGCAACTGCTTTTTAGCAGAAAATGCAATCCTTGCTGAATGAGGTCCAATGTGTACCACTAGTTCTAAGCAGAGAAGGAATCTTAATGATGTGGTGTTAATAAGTACAAATATCAGTTGGGTTTGGGCTGTTCTGGTAGTGTGATATTTTTGTATGACCAGCGTGACAGTGTAGATTGGTGCTATGACTACAGAATGATTGAATAACTATATTGGCCAAGTATTTAGCTGTAGCAAATAATTGCATGTCCCTGATTAACATTAATGTTGCACTTCCTTGTGTATTTCAGTGGCTCACGATGATGATGATGAGGGCTCCATAGATAACAGTATTCTACATCACCCAATAGCTGGTGAGTTTTATATAACTACAGTAAAGTGCCTAGGTTTAAAATACTGAATTCCCTGTGTGCCCGGATTGTATATATGCAGGGGTGTAGTTAGAAATAAAAGAACACATTCCTCCTTCACCAAGATGGTGGCATCTGTGGGGATGACAAACTTGGATTCCTTGTTCGGTGATAACTTGGCTCATGAAGTGCAGATAGGAGAGGAATTGATTTTACAGAAGTGGAGACGGGGTGTAAGACGTCTATACACAGGGGCGTTGTCTGTGGAGGGCACACAGCAATATAACAGCAATTTGTTTAGAATTCATGTCTAATACAGTAAACTAATAATTTAATATGGGGAAGTGCTGCTTCAGTCTGTCTGCAGTGCCTCTGGGGACACATGCACCACAGGCTGAGAGACTCGTATCTTCCTCATTGTGGCATTGAGGCTAATGCCCCCGGTGCAAGGGGGGCTAATAAGTCTATTGGACTAGGATTGCTAGTACTGGAAGTGTTGACTAGAATATGGAGATTTCATTTTTGGTTTAAGCCCTTTAACACGCAGAGTGTAGTATAGAAGGACTTGTCCAAGCTACTTCCTGTAATCCAGGTGTATATACCTACACATCTGACACTTTCCATTCTATCCCTGTGGTAATTTACCAACTTTTTGAGACTTAACATTTTACTGGTCTGCTAACCACTGTACCTTTCCTCTCTAGCTGTGGTGCTGCCCATCCTACTTGCCATACTCGTTGCCGCACTGCTTGGTGCCATGATTATGTTCTTTGTGAAGGTGGCGAAGAAGAATCGGCAGAACGCCAACCTCCGAGCCATGTGGCACCCGATTGATGACAAGGAGTGCCTGGTGAACAGTGCCTACACTCTGTAAAGTGTAGAAGTAGAGGAAACCGTCGCACTCCATAGTATACCAAAGCCTAGAACCGAATTCCTAGCACACTGTTACTGTACATAACATGTAAAGCCTAGACTGCACAGCTTCCATTAAAATATGAAATTCCTAGGTTTAAGCATTGAAACCAAAAATCCTTTATTTTACTTTGCAAAAAACAGATTAAGGATAATTTCCCCCCTGGCAAACAAATATTCTGTTTTTATTGCACATTATATTCATCCCCTGTTTTTAAGTTTAATCATAGCAAGAAGTTTTATTAGCCTGATTTAATTTGTAAGTGTATTAGACTATGATCTATTTAGTGACTTAAAGGGTTGTTTTTTTTTTCTTTTTTTTTTTCTTTGTGTATATGGATCTTTCTTCCAAGAGCACAGAAATGACTCCAGGCTGTAACTGGTGCCTGATTGCTGTGGGAGGTCACAGTGGTGTAAGGGCCCCTCATTAGGGCACCAGTGACAGAATTGAAGATGGTATTAAACTGCAGGGTCTCATGGGGAATGGGTAGAGAAACAAGTGTTGTGGTTACAAGAAATCTTTCTGCGCTTATGCCAGGGTCTGGGATTTCTAATTTATGCGGGGGAATCCCACTCAGGGAAGTTGTGAAAATGTTTGTTTTATTATGGAGACTGTCACTCGATAAAAAGTAAGCATACGGACAATATCTGGGGAAGTCGCATTCTCAGTAATATACAATACACCAGCAGGCAGGGTCTTGCATGGGCTTTAAATGAGCCAGTCATTTTGGAGTTATCCTGAGGATGTTAAATTTAGCTGTGGTACCATCCCGCTCCAAACAGGGCACCACAACACACTGTTTGAGAACCACTGATCTATACCATGTCTGCATTTTTCCTGGGGGGAATAATTGTTTTATAAGCTACGTATCTTGAACAGGTGTAGAAGAGCTGTCCATGACTTCATCTGTATATCTTATAGTGAGGGTGTACATGCTTGTGATTTAGTCTCTCCTCGGGATTAATCAGGGGACCTGTACAATTTTATATATTGGTGAAATGGACTTGATAAAATAATCTTTCACAAACTTTCCTTCACTCCTCGGCATCAGCTCACTCTTATGCACTAAGCCGTTATCTGTACAATATTGAAATGTTTTTATGAATAAAATCTGAGAACCTGACAGTGATTTGTCTCTCCTTCATGGCGTTGTCTCATGTAGAACACTTCAAAAATCATGCAGCACTCTTCCGTCTGTGTTTTGGGGTGTGTTGTACACCCAGATCGTTACATTATGGACACTTCAATATATAATTTTCATGGTTAAAGAGCAGGAAGCAATCACAATTACATTTCTGTGCAGCATAGGAAGACTGGCAGACTGCCAAGAATTCATACTGATACATAATAGCAACATTTGTTGCCAGTCACAGTACATAAAGCAGTATGTGATTGAAATTTACTACTGTCAGAGGAACTAGTGGATACAGTGTCAACAGTATATACAGAGTAATGGGAGATTGAAACACAATACTGTTTATAAATAAATACAAGCAGACACAGTATCAACATTGAAACCTGGACAGAAAGTGTTATTTATCATATCTATTTCTTTCTCTAACGTCCTAGTGGATGCTGGGAACTCCGTAAGGACCATGGGGAGATAGCGGGCTCCGAAGGAGGCTGAGCACTCTAGAAAGATTTAGGACTACCTGGTGTGCACTGGCTCCTCCCACTATGACCCTCCTCCAAGCCTCAGTTAGATTTCGTGCCCGGCCGAGGTTGGATGCACACTAGGGGCTCTCCTGAGCCCTTAGATAGAAAGTATAATTTTAGGTTTTTTATTTTCAGTGAGACCTGCTGGCAACAGGCTCACTGCAGCGAGGGACTAAGGGGAGAAGAAGCGAACTCGCCTGCTTGCAGCCGGATTGGGCTTCTTAGGCTACTGGACACCATTAGCTCCAGAGGGATCGACCGCAGGCCCAGTCCTTGGTGTTCGGTCCCCCTTACAGAGCCAGAAGCAAGAAGAGGTCCGGAACATCGGCGGCAGAAGACATCAGTCTTCACCAAGGTAGCGCACAGCACTGCAGCTGTGCGCCATTGCTCCTCATGCACACTTCACACTCCGGTCACTGATGGGTGCAGGGCGCTTGGGGGGGGGGGGGGGGGGCGCCCTGAGCTGCAATAAAAACACCTTGGCTGGCAAAAATACCACAATATATAGCCCTAGAGCATGGGTCTTCAACCTGCGACCCTCCAGCTGCTGTGGAACTACACATCCCAGCATGCCCTGCCTCAGTTTTAGCATACCTTAATAGCAAAACTGGCAGGGCATGCTGGGATGTGTAGTTTCACAGCAGCTGGAGGGCCACAGGATGAAGACCCATGCCCTAGAGGCTATATATGTGGTAAATTCCCCTGCCAGAATCCAGAAAAAAGCGGGAGAATAGGCCGCGGAAAAGGGGCGGAGCTATCTCCCTCAGACACACTGGCGCCATTTCTCCTTCACAGATCCGCTGGAAGGAAGCTCCCTGGCTCTCCCCTGTAGTCTACACTTCAGAACAGGGTAAAAACAGAGAGGGGGGGCACTAAATTTGGGCGCAATACATATATAATATATAAAAGCAGCTATAGGGGACATAACTTAGTTAGTCCCTGCATTATATAGCGCTCTGGTGTGTGCTGGCATACTCTCACTCTGTCCCCCCAAAGAGCTTTGTGGGTCCCGTCCTCATTCGGAGCATTCCTTGTGTGTGCGGTGTCGGTACGGCTGTGTCGACATGTTTGATGAGGATAATGATGTGGAGGCGGAGCAGATGCCTTTAGAAGGGATGTCACCCCCTGCGGGGCAGACACCTGAGTGGATGGGCTTATGGAAAGTAATGAGTGCACGTATAGACTCCTTATATAAGAAAATCGACGACATGCCAAATGTGGGACAGCCGACTTCTCAGCTCGTGCCTGCCCAGGCGTCGCATGGGTCGTCAGGGGCTCTAAAACGCCCGCTACCTCAAGCAGACCCAGATGTCGACACGGATACTGACACCAGTGTCGACGACTGAGTCAAACCTGATGCCCACTAAGGCCCCATTCACTGTATGATTGAGGCAATGAAAGAGGTGTTAAACATTTCTGATATAACTACTGGTACCACTAAAAAGGGTATTATGTTTGGAGAGAAAAAACTACCCGTAGTTTTTCCCCCATCAGATGAATTAAATGAAGTGTGTGAAGAAGCGTGGGCTTTCCCTGATAAAAAATTGGTAATTCCTAAGAAGGTACTAATGGCGTTCCCTTTCCCGCCAGAGGATAGGCACGTTGGGAAACACCCCCTAGAGTGGATAAAGCGCTCACACGTTTGTCTAAAAAGGTGGCACTACCGTCTCCGGATACGGCCGCCCTCAAGGAACCTGCTGATAGAAAGCAGGAGGCGATCCTGAAGTCTGTATATACACACACAGGCATTATACTTAGGCCAGCTATTGCGTCAGCTTGGATGTGCAGTGCTGCCGCTGCGTGGTCAGATAAACTGTCAGAAAATATTGACACATTAGACAGAGACACGATCCTGTTAACCATAGACCATATAAAAGACTCAGTCTTATATATGAGAGATGCACAAAGGGAAATCTGCCGATTGGCATCTAAAGTAAGTGCATTGTCCATTTCTGCTAGGAGAGGCTTATGGACTCGCCAGTGGACAGGAGATGCAGATTCAAAAAAGCACATGGAAGTGTTACCATATAAGAGTGAGGAATTATTTGGGGATGGTCTCTCGGACCTAGTTTCCACAGCAACTGCTGGGAAGTCAGCATTTTTACCCCATGTTCCCTCACAGCCTAAAAAAGCGCCGTTTTATCAGGTACAGTCCTTTCGGACTCAGAAAAACAGGCGTGGAAAAGGCGGGTCCTTTCTGTCCAGAGGCAGAGGTAAGGGAAAAAAGGCTGCAACAAACAGCAGGTTCCCAGGAGCAAAAGTCCTCCCCCGCTTCTTCTTCCAAGTCCGCCGCATGACGGTGGGGTTCCACAGGCGGAGCCAGGTACGGTGGGGGGCCGCCTCAAGAATTTCAGCGATCAGTGGGCTCGCTCACAGGTGGATCCCTGGATCCTTCAAATAGTATCTCAGGGGTACAAACTGGAATTCGAGGCGTCTCCACCCCACCGGTTCCTAAAATCTGCCTTGCCGATTGCTCCCTCAGACAGGGAGGCGGTGCTAGCGGCAATTCACAAGCTGTATTCCCAGCAGGTGATAATCAAGGTACCCCTACTTCAACAAGGCCGGGGTTACTATTCCACACTATTTGTGGTACCGAAACCGGACGGTTCGGTGAGACCCATTTTAAATTTGAAATCCTTGAACACACACACAAAAAAAATTCAAGTTCAAGATGGAATCGCTCAGGGCGGTTATTGCGAGCCTGGACGAGGGGGATTACATGGTATCCCTGGACATCAAGGATGCTTACTTGCATGTCCCCATTTACCATCCTCACCAGGAGTACCTCAGATTTGTGGTACAGGATTGCCATTACCAATTCCAGACGCTGCCGTTTGGACTGTCCACGGCACCGAGGGTATTTACCAAGGTGATGGCGGAAATGATGATACTCCTTCGAAAAAAGGGAGTTTTAATTATCCCGTACTTGGACGATCTCCTAATAAAAGCGAGGTCCAAGGAACAGTTGTTGGTGGGAGTAGCACTATCTCAGGAGGTGCTGCACCAGCACGGCTGGATTCTGAATATCCCAAAGTCACAGCTGGTTCCGACGACACGACTACTGTTCCTGGGTATGATTCTGGATACAGTCCAGAAAAAAGTGTTTCTCCCGGAGGAGAAAGCCAGGGAGTTGTCATCTCTAGTCAGAGACCTCCTGAAACCAAAACAGGTATCAGTGCATCGCTGCACGCGGGTCCTGGGAAAGATGGTGGCTTCTTACGAAGCAATTCCCTTCGGCAGGTTCCATGCCAGAATCTTTCAGTGGGACCTGTTGGACCAGTGGTCCGGATCGCATCTTCAGATGCATCGCTTGATAACCCTGTCTCCAAGAACCAGGGTGTCGCTACTGTGGTGGCTGCAGAGTGCCCATCTTCTAGAGGGCTGCAGGTTCGGCATACAGGACTGGGTCCTGGTGACCACGGATGCCAGCCTCCGAGGCTGGGGGGCAGTCACACAGGGAAGAAACTTCCAAGGACTATGGTCGAGTCAGGAGACTTCCCTTCACATAAATATTCTGGAACTAAGGGCCATCTACAATGCCCTAAGTCAAGCAAAATCCCTGCTCCTACACCAGCCGGTGCTGATCCAGTCAGACAACATCACGGCAGTCGCCCATGTAAATCGACAGGGCGGCACAAGAAGCAGGATGGCGATGGCGGAAGCCACAAGAATTCTCCGATGGGCGGAGAATCATGTACTAGCACTGTCAGCAGTGTTCATTCCGGGAGTGGACAACTGGGAAGCAGACTTCCTCAGCAGACACGACCTCCACCCGGGAGAGTGGGGACTTCATCCAGAAGTCTTCCAGATGCTGGTAAACCGTTGGGAAAAACCACAGGTGGACATGATGGCGTCCCGCCTCAACAAAAAGTTAAAAAGATATTGCGCCAGGTCAAGGGACCCTCAGGCGATAGCTGTGGACGCTCTAGTGACACCGTGGGTGTACCAGTCGGTTTATGTGTTCCCTCCTCTGCCTCTCATACCAAAGGTATTGAGAATAATAAGAAAGCGAGGAGTAAACACCATTCTCGTGGTTCCGGATTGGCCAAGACGAGCGTGGTACCCAGAACTTCAAGAGATGCTCTCAGAGGACCCGTGGCCTCTACCGCTCAGACAGGACCTGCTACAACAGGGGCCCTGTCTGTTCCAAGACTTACCACGGCTGCGTTTGACGGCATGGCGGTTGAACACCGGATCCTAAAGGAAAAGGGTATTCCGGAAGAAGTCATTCCTACGCTTATTAAGGCCAGGAAAGATGTTACGGCAAAGCATTATCACCGCATATGGCGGAAATATGTTGCATGGTGCGAGGCCAAAAAGGCCCCAACAGAGGAATTTCAACTAGGTCGATTTCTGCATTTCCTGCAAGCAGGAGTGAATATGGGCCTAAAACTAGGCTCCATTAAAGTACAGATCTCGGCTCTGTCGATTTTCTTTCAAAAAGAACTAGCTTCAGTACCTGAAGTTCAGATATTTGTGAAAGGAGTGCTGCATATTCAGCCCCCATTTGTGCCTCCTGTGGCACCTTGGGATCTCAACGTGATGTTGAGTTTCTTAAAATCACATTGGTTTGAGCCACTAAAAACCGTGGATCTGAAATATGTCACGTGGAAAGTGGTCATGTTATTGGCCTTGGCTTCAGCCAGGCGAGTGTCAGAATTGACGGCTTTATCATGTAAAAGCCCTTATCTGATTTTCCATATGGATAGGGCAGAATTGAGGACTCGTCCCCAGTTTCTCCCTAAGGTGGTGTCAGCGTTTCACCTGAACCAGCCTATTGTGGTGCCTGCGGCTACTAAGGATTTGGAGGACTCCAAGTTGCTAGACGTTGTCAGGGCCCTGAAAATATGTTTCCAGGACGGCTGGAGTCAGAAAATCTGACTCGCTGTTTATCCTGTATGCACCCAACAAGCTGGGTGCTCCTACTTCTAAGCAGTCTATTGCTCGCTGGATTTGTAGTACAATTCAGCTTGCACATTCTGTGGCAGGCATGCCACAGCCAAAATCTGTAAATGCCCATTCCACAAGGAAGGTGGGCTCATCTTGGGCGGCTGCCCGAGGCGTCTCGGCTTTACAACTTTGCCGAGCAGCTACTTGGTCAGGGGCAAACACATTTGCAAAATTCTACAAATTTGATACCCTGGCTGAGGAGGACCTGGAGTTCTCTCATTCGGTGCTACAGAGTCATCCGCACTCTCCCGCCCGTTTGGGAGCTTTGGTATAATCCCCATGGTCCTTACGGAGTTCCCAGCATCCACTAGGACGTTAGAGAAAATAAGAATTTACTCACCGGTAATTCTATTTCTCGTAGTCCGTAGTGGATGCTGGGCGCCCATCCCAAGTGCGGATTGTCTGCAATACTTGTAAATAGTTATTGTTAACTAAAGGGTTATTGTTGAGCCATCTGTTGAGAGGCTCAGTTGTTTTTCATACTGTCAAACTGGATATAGTATCACGAGTTGTACGGTGTGATTGGTGTGGCTGGTAAGAGTCTTACCCGGGATTCTAAATCCTTCCTTATTATGTCTGCTCGTCCGGGCACGGTGTCCTAATTGAGGCTTGGAGGAGGGTCATAGTGGGAGGAGCCAGTGCACACCAGGTAGTCCTAAATCTTTCTAGAGTGCCCAGCCTCCTTCGGAGCCCGCTATCCCCCCATGGTCCTTACGGAGTTCCCAGCATCCACTACGGACTACGAGAAATAGAATTACCGGTGAGTAAATTCTTATTTTTCACACTGCCATATGTAATTTAAGTGCGGTACATCTGGAATGAATATATTGTTCAGATAAAGCTCAATACTAGAGTGGCACACTGATATTCATCAGGTGCATACATATAAATAATTGGAGTTTAGAATTCTTATACTCATTATAAGAGTAATATCAAGTATATTAAATATAATAGGCGGCACACGATTTGGTTTTAAGAATTTTATTTTTTTCTTATTTTCACACAAGACAGAAATCTGTCTAATAAACAATTCTTCTTTTCACATTTTTCTATTTCTATAAAAATCTTTATTAATATTTCGCTTAGTATGGCCTAATATTCAGGCCATTATAATACTACATGGGATATTATGAATAAAGGATGACATTCCATGTGGGTATTGGTATTTTATGTTTGTAATAAAACAAAAATTAAAAATTATTAAAGTTAGAATATAATAGAATAGACTTTTATTTAAGGGGGGGAGAGTGCACCTAGGTAAACTGATCTCTGCCACAATTTTCCTTCTTTGTATACATTTTCATATCAGTAGGTAGCACCAGCGTCAAAATATTAATACTCAATGGAAAATTAACGCTTAACCCCTTTTCTCTGACGTCCTAAGTGGATGCTGGGACTCCGTAAGGACCATGGGGAATAGCGGCTCCGCAGGAGACTGGGCACAACTAAAAGAAAGCTTTAGACTACTGGTGTGCACTGGCTCCTCCCACTATAACCCTCCTCCAGACTTCAGTTAGAATCTTGTGCCCGGCTGAGCTGGATGCACACTAGGGGCTCATCTGAGCTCCTAGAAAGAAAGTATATTTTAGTTTTTTTATTTTACAGTGAGATCTGCTGGCAACAGACTCACTGCAGCGAGGGACTAAGGGGAGAAGAAGCGAACCTACCTAACTGGTGGTAGTTTGGGCTTCTTAGGCTACTGGACACCATCAGCTCCAGAGGGATCGAACACAGGACCCGACCTCGATCGTTCGGTCCCGGAGCCGCGCCGCCGGCCCCCTTACAGAGCCAGAAGCAAGAAGTGTTCCTGAAAAATCGGCGGCAGAAGACTTCTGTCTTCAACAAGGTAGCGCACAGCACTGCAGCTGTGCGCCATTGCTCCTCATGCACACCTCACACTCCGGTCACTGATGGGTGCAGGGCGCTGGGGGGGGCGCCCTGAGGGCAATATAATACACCTTGGCTGGCAAATCTACACCATATATTGTCAGGAAGGCTATATAGGTGTAAAAATACCCCTGCCAGAATTCCAGAAAAAGCGGGAGAAGTCCGCCGGAAAAGGGGCGCCAGTGTGCTGAGGGAGATGGCCCATCTCCCTCAGCACACTGGCGCCATTTTTTCCTCACAGCTCCGCTGGAAGGACGCTCCCTGGCTCTCCCCTGCAGTGTCAAGCTACATAAGGGTAAAAAAGAGAGGGGGGGCACTAAATTTAGGAGCTATATATATATATATATATATATATATATATATATATATGCAGCTATAAGGGAAAAACACTCATTTATAGTGGGATCCCTGTGTTATATAGCGCTCTGGTGTGTGCTGGCATACTCTCTCTGTCTCCCCAAAGGGCTTTGTGGGGTCCTGTCCTCTGTCAGAGCATTCCCTGTGTGTATGCGGTTTGTCGGTACGGCTGTGTTGACATGTTTGATGAGGAGGCTTATGTGGAGGCGGAGCAGATGCCGATAAATGTGATGTCACCCCCTGTGGGGTCGACACCTGAGTGGATGGTTCTGTGGAAGGAATTACGCGACAGTGTCGACTCCTTTCATAAAAGGTTTGACGACATACCAAATGTGGGACAGCCGGCTTCTCAGCCTGTGCCTGCCCAGGCGTCTCAAAAGCCATCGGGCTCTAAAACGCCAGCTACCTCAGATGGCAGACACAGATGTCGACACGGATACTGACTCCAGTGTCGACAACGATGAGACTAATGTATCTTCCAATAGGGCCACACGTTATATGATTGAGGCAATGAAAAATAAGAATTTACTCACCGGTAATTCTATTTCTCGTAGTCCGTAGTGGATGCTGGGAACTCCGTAAGGACCATGGGGAATAGCGGGCTCCGAAGGAGGCTGGGCACTCTAGAAAGATCTTAGACTACCTGGTGTGCACTGGCTCCTCCCACCATGACCCTCCTCCAAGCCTCAGTTAGGTACTGTGCCCGGACGAGCGTACACAATAAGGAAGGATTTTGAATCCCGGGTAAGACTCATACCAGCCACACCAATCACACCGTACAACTCGTGATATGAAACACAGTTAACAGTATGAAACAATAGAGCCTCTCAACAGATGGCTCAACAATAACCCGATTTAGTTAACAATAACTATGTCCAAGTATTGCAGATAAACCGCACTTGGGATGGGCGCACAGCATCCACTACGGACTACGAGAAATAGAATTACCGGTGAGTAAATTCTTATTTTCTCTGACGTCCTAGTGGATGCTGGGAACTCCGTAAGGACCATGGGGATTATACCAAAGCTCCCAAACGGGCGGGAAAGTGCGGATGACTCTGCAGCACCGAATGAGAGAACTCCAGGTCCTCCTCAGCCAGGGTATCAAATTTGTAGAATTTTGCAAACGTGTTTGCCCCTGACCAAGTAGCTGCTCGGCAAAGTTGTAAAGCCGAGACCCCTCGGGCAGCCGCCCAAGATGAGCCCACCTTCCTTGTGGAATGGGCATTGACAGATTTTGGCTGTGGCAGGCCTGCCACAGTATGTGCAAGCTGAATTGTACTACAAATCCAACGAGCAATAGTCTGCTTAGAAGCAGGAGCACCCAGCTTGTTAGGTGCATATAGGATAAACAGCGAGTCAGATTGTCTGACTCTAGCCGTTCTGGAAACATATATTTTCAGTGCCCTGACAACGTCTAGCAACTTGGAGTCCTCCAAGTCCCTAGTAGCCGCAGGCACCACAATAGGCTGGTTCAGGTGAAACGCTGACACCACCTTTGGGAGAAATGGGGACGAGTCCTCAATTCTGCCCTATCCATATGGAAAATCAAATAAGGGCTTTTACAAGACAAAGCCGCCAATTTTGATACTCGCCTGGCAGAAGCCAAGGCCAATAACATAACCACCTTCCACGTGAGATATTTCAGATCCACGGTTTTTAGTGGTTCAAACCAATGTGATTTTAAGAAACTCAACACCACGTTGAGATCCCAAGGTGCCACAGATGGCACAAACGGGGGCTGACTATGCAGCACTCCTTTTATAAATGTCTGAACTTCAGGTACTGAAGCTAGTTCTTTTTGAAAGAAAATCGACAGAGCCGAGATCTGTACCTTAATGGAACCCAATTTAAGGCCCATAGTCACTCCTGCTTGCAGGAAATGCAGAAATCGACCTAGTTGAAATTCCTCTGTTGGGGCCCTTTCGGCCTCACACCATGCAACATATTTTCGCCATATGCGGTGATAATGAGTTGCTGTAACCTCTTTCCTGGCTTTAGTAAGCGTAGGAATGACTTCCTCCGGAATGCCCTTTTCCTTCAGGATCCGGCGTTCAACCGCCATGCCGTCAAACGCAGCCGCGGTAAGTCTTGGAACAGACAGGGCCCCTGCTGCCGCAGGTCCTGTCTGAGTGGCAGAGGCCATGGGTCCTCTGATATAAATTCTTGAAGTTCTGGGTACCAAGCTCTTCTTGGCCATCCACGAGTATCGTTCTTACTCCTCGCCTTCTTATTATTCTCAGTACCTTTGGTATGAGAGGCAGAGGGGAGAACACATAAACCGACTGGTACACCCACGGTGTTACCAGAGCGTCCATAGCTATCGCCTGAGGGTCCCTTGACCCGGTGCAATATCTTTTATAGCTTTTTGTTGAGGCGGGACGCCATCATGTCCACCTGTGGCCTTTCCCAATGGTGTACAATCCTATTGGAAGACTTCTGGAGGAAGTCCCCATTCTCCCGGGTGGAGGTCGTGTCTGTTGAGAAGATCTGCTTCCCAGTTGTCCACTCCGGGAATGAACACTGCTGACAGTGCTAACACATGATTTTCCGCCTATCGGAGAATCCTTGTGGCTTCTGCCATCGCCATCCTGCTTCTTGTGCCGCCCTGTTGGTTTACATGGGCGCCTGCCGTGATGTTGTCTGATTGGATCAGTACCGGCTGGTTTTGAAGCAGAAGCCTTGCCGGCCTCAGGGCATTGTAAATGGCCCTCAGGTCCAGAATATTTATGTGTAGGGAAATAACCTGACTTGACCAAAGTCCCTGGAAATTTCTTCCCTGTGTGATTGCCTCCCAGCCTCAAAGGCTGGAATCCATGGTCACTAGAACCTAGTCCTGTATGCCGAACCTGCGGCCCTCTTGAAGATGGGCACTCTGCAGCCACCACAGTAGAGATACCCTGGTCCTTGGAGACAGGGTTATCAGCCTATGCATCGGAAGATGCGATCCGGACCACTTGTCCAACAGGTCCCTCTGAAAAGTTCTTGTATGGAACCTGCCTAATGGGATTGCTTCGTAGGAAGCTACCATTTTTCCCAGGACTCGCGTGCAATGATGCACCGCTACCTATTTTGGCTTCAGGAGGTCTCTGACTAGAGATGACAACTCCTTGGCTTTCTCCTCCGGGAGAAACACTATTTCTGGTTTATGTCCAGAACCATTCCCAGGAACAGTAGACGTGTCATAGGAACCAGCTGTGACCTTTGGACTGTTTAGAATCCAACCATGCTGTTGTAGCACTTTCCAAAATAGTGCTACCCCGACTACCAACTGCTTCTTGGACCTCGCCCTTATAACGAGATTGTCCAAGTACGAGATAATTACAACTCCCTTTTTTCGAAGGAGTATCATCATTTCGGCCATTACCTTGATAAAACACCCTCGGTGCCATGTACAGTCCAAACGGCAGTGTCTGGACTTGGTAATGGGAATCCTGTACCACAAATCTGAGGTACTCCTGGCGAGGATGGTAAATGGGGACATGCAGGTAAGCATCCTTGATGTCCCGGGATATCCTGTAATCCCCCTCGTCCAGGCTTGCAATAACCGCCCTGAGCGATTCCATCTTGAACTTGAATTTTTTTATGTGTTCAAGGATTTTAAATATAAAATGGGTCACACCGAACCATGCGGTTTCGGTACCCCAACCCGTGTGGAATAGTAACCCCGTCCTTGTTGAAGTAGGGGCACCTTGAGTATTACCTGCTGGGAATACCGCTTATTAATTGCCTCTAGCACAGCCTCCCTGCCTGAGGGAGTTGTCAGCAAGGCATATTTTAGGAAACGGCTGGGGGGAGACATCTCGAATTCCAGCTTGTACCCCTGAAATATTACCTGAAAGAAACAGGGATCCACCTGTGAGCGAGCCCACTAATTGCTGAAATTTTTGAGACGGCCCCCCACCGTACCTGGCTACACCTGTGGAGCACCCGCGTCATGGTGTGGACTCACAGGAGGCGGGGGAAGAATCTTGATTCTGGGAACAGGCTGACTGGTGCAGCTTTTTCCCTCTACCCTTGTCTCTGTACAGAAAGGAAGCGCCATTTGACCCGCTTGCTTTTCTGAAGCCGAAAGGACTGTACCTTTGTCTGTGAGGAAACCTGAGGTAAAATTATTTCTTCCCAGCAGTTGCTGTGGATACGAGGTCCCAGAGACCATCCCCAAATAATTCCTCACCCTTATAAGGCTCTCTATGCGCTTTTTAAGTCAGCATCACCTGTCCAGTGACAGGTCTCTAATACCCTCCTGATAGAATGGACATTACATTTATTTTGGATGCCAGCCGGCAAAATATCCCTCTGTGCATCCCCCATATATAAGACGACGTCTTTAATATGTTTTTATGTTTGCCAACTAGTATCCCTGTTTGACAGGGTCACCGACCACGCTGCAGCAGCACTATCTGCAGGTCTCAGTCTAGTACCTGAGTGTGTAAATACAGACTTCAGGATAGCCTCCTGTTTTTTATCAACAGGTACCTATTAAAGTGGCCGTATCCTAAGACGGCAGTGCCACCTTTTTTGACAAACGTGTGAGCGCCTTATCCACCCTAGGGGATATCTCCCAGCGTAACTTATCCACCTGGCGGGAAAGGGTACGCCATCAGTAACTTTATATAAATTACCAGTTTCTTAACGGGGGAACCCACGCTTTTCACACACTTCATTTATTCATCTGATGGGGGAACAAAACACTGCCTGTTTTTTCTCCCCAAACCTAAAACCCATTTTTAGAGGTGCTTGGGTTAAAGTCAGAAATGTATAACACATTTTTTTTTTTTTATTGCCGGGATCAAGTCACGGATGTTCCTAGTGGATTGTGTATATGTCTCCACCTTGTCGACACTGGAGTCAGACTCCGTGTCGACATCTGTGTCTGCCATCTGAGAGAGCGGGCGTTTTTGAGCCCCTGATGGCCTTTGAGACGCCTGGGCAGGCGCGGGCTGCGAAGCCGGCTGTCCCACAGCTGTTACGTCATCCACCCTTTTATGTAAGGAGTTGACACTGTCGGTTAATACCTTTCACCTATCCATCCACTCTGGTGTCGGCCCCACAGGGGGCGACATCACATATATCGGCCTCTGTTCCGTCACCATATAAGCCTCCTCATTCAACATGTCGACACAGTCGTACCGACACACCGCAGACACACAGGGAATGCTCTAAACGAGGACAGGACCCACAAAAGCCCTTTGGGGGGACAGAGTGAGAGTATGCCAGCACACACCAGAGCGCTATATAATGCAGGGACTAACTGAGTTATGTCCCCTATAGCTGCTGTTTTTATATATAATGTATACTGCGCCTAAATTTAGTGCCCCCCCTCTCTTTATTAACCCTTTGTAGACTGCAGGGGAGAGCTAGGGAGCTTCCTTCCAGCGGAGCTGTGAGGGAAAATGGCGCCAGTGTGCTGAGGAGATAGGCTCCGCCCCTTTTTCGCGGCCTATTCTCCCGTTTTTTATGGAATTCTGGCAGGGGTATTTACCTCATATATAGCCCCTGGGGTGTTTTTATTGCTGCCTCAGGGCGCTCCCCCCCCAGCGCCCTGCACCCTCAGTGACCGAAGTGTGAAGTGTGTGAGAGGAGCAATGGCGCACAGCTGCAGTGCTGTGCGCTACCTTGGTGAAGACTGATGTCTTCATGCCGCCGATTTTCCGGACCATCTTCTTGCTTCTGGCTCTGTAAGGGGGACGGCGGCGCGGCTCCGGGACCGAACATCAAGGCTGGGCCTGCGGTCGATCCCTCTGGAGCTAATGGTGTCCAGTAGCCTAAGAAGCCCAATCCGGCTGCAAGCAGGCGAGTTCGCTTCTTCTCCCCTTAGTCCCTCGCTGCAGTGAGCCTGTTGCCAGCAGGTCTCACTGAAAATAAAAAAATCTAAGACTATTACTTTCTAAGAGCTCAGGGGAGCCCCTAGTGTGCATCCAACCTCGGCCGGGCACGAAATCTAACTGAGGCTTGGAGGAGGGTCATGGTGGGAGGAGCCAGTGCACACCAGGTAGTCTAAGATCTTTCTAGAGTGCCCAGCCTCCTTCGGAGCCCGCTATTCCCCATGGTCCTTACGGAGTTCCCAGCATCCACTAGGACGTCAGAGAAAATGTGTTGCATATTTCTGATGTTACCCCGGGTACCACAAAAAAGGGTATTATGTTTGGAGAGAAAAAACTACCAGTTGTTTTTCCTCCATCTGAGGAATTAAATGAAGTGTGTGAAGAAGCGTGGGCTTCCCCCGATAAGAAACTGGTAATTTCTAAGAGGTTACTAATGGCGTACCCTTTCCCGCCAGAGGATAGGTCACGTTGGGAAACATCCCCTAGGGTGGATAAAGCGCTCACACGCTTGTCAAAGAAGGTGGCACTACCGTCTCCGGATACGGCCGCCCTGAAGGAATCTGCTGATAGAAAGCAGGAGGCTGTCCTGAAGTCTATATATACACACACAGGTGTTATACTGAGACCAGCTATTGCTTCAGCATGGATGTGCAGTGCTGCAGCTGCGTGGTCAGATTCCCTGTCCGATAACATTGATACCCTAGACAGGGACACTATATTGCTAACCGTAGAGTATATTAAAGATGCACTCTTATACATGAGGGATGCACAGAGGGATATTTGCAGGCTGGCATCTAAAATAAGTGTCCATTTCTGCCAGGAGAGGGTTATGGACTCGGCAGTGGACAGGAGATGCAGATTCAAAAAGGCACATGGAAGTTTTGCCTTATAAGGGTGAGGAGTTGTTCGGAGATGGTCTCTCGGACCTCGTTTCCACAGCAACAGCTGGGAAGTCTACATTTTTACCCCATGTTCCCTCACAGCCAAAGAAAGCACCGTATTATCAGGTACAGTCCTTTCGGCCCAATAAGGGTAAGCGGGTTAAGGGCGTGTCCTTTCTGCCCAGAAGCAGAGGTAGAGGGAAAAAGCTGCAGCATACAGCCAGTTCCCAGGAGCAAAAGTCCTCCCCCGCTTCCTCTAAGTCCACAGCATGACGCTGGGGCTCCACAGGCGGAGCCAGGTACGGTGAGGGCCCGTCTCAAAAATTTCAGCGATCAGTGGGCTCACTCACGGGTGGATCCCTGGATCTTTCAAGTAGTATCTCAGGGGTACAAGCTGGAATTCGAGACGTCTCCCCCCCCCCCCCCCCCCCGCCGTTTCCTCAAATCTGCCTTACCAACAACTCCCTCAGGCAGCGAGGCAGTGTTACAGGCAATTCACAAGCTGTATTCACAACAGGTGATAGTAAAGGTGCCCCTACTTCAACAAGGACGGGGTTACTATTCCACAATGTTTGTGGTACCGAAACCGGACGGTTCGGTGAGACCCATTTTAAATTTGAAATCCTTGAACACGTATATAAAAAAATTCAAGTTCAAGATGGAATCGCTCAGGGCGGTTATTGCAAGCCTGGACGAGGGGGATTACATGGTATCACTGGACATCAAGGATGCTTACCTGCATGTCCCCATTTACCATTCTCACCAGGAGTACCTCAGATTTGTGGTACAGGATTGTCATTACCAATTCCAGACGTTGCCGTTCGGTCTATCCACGGCTCCGAGGGTCTTTACCAAGGTAATGGCCGAAACGATTATACTCCTTCAAAAGAAGGGAGTTTTAATTATCCCGTACTTGGACGATCTCCTGATAAAGGCGAGGTCCAGGGAGCAGTTGTTGGTCGGGGTAGCACTATCTCGGGAGGTGCTACAACAGCACGGCTGGATTCTAAATATTCCAAAGTCACAGCTGGTCCCTACGACACGTCTACTGTTCCTGGGGATGGTTCTGGACACAGAACAGAAAAAAGTGTTTCTCCCGGAGGAGAAGGCCAAAGAGCTGTCGTCTTTAGTCAGAGGCCTCCTAAAACCAAAACAGGTGTCGGTGCATCACTGCACGCGGATCCTGGGAAAGATGGTAGCTTCCTACGAAGCAATTCCATTCGGCAGGTTCCATGCAAGAACTTTTCAGTGGGACCTGTTGGACAAGTGGTCCGGATCGCATCTTCAGATGCATCGACTGATAACCCTGTCTCCAAGGACCAGGGTGTCTCTGCTGTGGTGGCTCATCTTCAAGAGGGCCGCAGATTCGGCATACAGGACTGGGTCCTGGTGACCACGGATGCCAGCCTTCGAGGCTGGGGGGCAGTCACACAGGGAAGAAACTTCCAAGGACTATGGTCAAGTCAGGAGACTTCCCTGCACATAAATATTCTGTAACTGAGGGCCATTTACAATGCCCTAAGTCAGGCAAAACCCCTGCTTCAAAACCAGCCGGTACTGATCCAGTCAGACAACATCACGGCGGTCGCCCATGTAAACCGACAGGGCGGCACGAGAAGCAGGACGGCGATGGCAGAAGCCACAAGGATTCTCCGATGGGCGGAAAATCACGTGTTAGCACTGTCAGCAGTGTTCATTCCGGGAGTGGACAACTGGGAAGCAGACTTCCTCAGCAGGCACGACCTCCACCCGGGAGAGTGGGGACTTCATCCAGAAGTCTTCCAACTGATTGTAAACCGTTGGGAAAGGCCACAGGTGGACATGATGGCGTCCCGCCTAAACAAAAAGCTAGAAAAATATTGCGCCAGGTCAAGAGACCCACAGGCGATAGCTGTGGACGCTCTAGTGACACCGTGGGTGTACCGGTCGGTTTATGTGTTCCCTCCTCTTCCTCTCATACCAAAGGTACTGAGGATAATAAGGAGAAGAGGAGTAAGAACTATACTCATTGTTCCGGATTGGCCAAGAAGAACTTGGTACCCGGAACTTCAAGAAATTATCTCAGAGGACCCATGGCCTCTGCCGCTCAGACAGGACCTGCTGCAGCAGGGGCCCTGTCTGTTCCAAGACTTACCGCGGCTGCGTTTGACGGCATGGCGGTTGAACACCGGATCCTGAAGGAAAAGGGCATTCCGGAGGAAGTCATTCCTACGCTGATTAAAGCTAGGAAAGAAGTAACCGCAAACCATTATCACCGCATATGGCGAAAATATGTTGCGTGGTGTGAGGCCAGGAAGGCCCCAACGGAAGAATTTCAGCTGGGCCGTTTCCTGCACTTCCTACAGTCAGGGGTGACTATGGGCCTAAAATTGGGTTCCATTAAGGTCCAGATTTCGGCTCTATCGATTTTCTTCCAGAGAGAACTGGCTTCACTACCTGAAGTTCAAACTTTTGTTAAGGGAGTGCTGCATATTCAGCCCCCTTTTGTGCCTCCAGTGGCACCTTGAGATCTCAACGTGGTGTTGGATTTCCTAAAGTCACATTGGTTTGAGCCACTTAAAACCGTGGAATTGAAATATCTCACGTGGAAAGTGGTCATGTTGTTGGCCTTGGCTTCGGCCAGGCGTGTATCAGAATTGGCGGCTTTGTCATGTAAAAGCCCTTATCTGATTTTCCATATGGATAGGGCAGAATTGAGGACTCGTCCCCAATTTCTCCCTAAGGTGGTATCAGCCTTTCATCTGAACCAACCTATCGTGGTGCCTGCGGATACTAAAGACTTGGAGGCTTTCAAGTCGTTGGATGTAGTCAGGGCCCTGAAAATTTATGTTTCCAGGACAGCTGGAGTCAGAAAGACTGACTCGCTATTTATCCTGTATGCGCCCAACAAGTTGGGTGCACCTGCTTCAAAGCAGACTATTGCTCGCTGGATCTGTAGTACGATTCAGCTTGCACATTCTGCGGCTGGACTGCCGCATCCTAAATTAGTAAAAGCCCATTCCACGAGGAAGGTGGGCTCTTCTTGGGCGGCTGCCCGAGGGGTCTCGGCTCTTCAACTTTGCCGAGCAGCTACTTGGTCGGGGTCAAACACGTTTGCTAAATTCTATAAGTTTGACACCCTGGCTGAGGAGGACCTAGAGTTTGCCCATTCGGTGCTGCAGAGTCATTCGCACTCTCCCGCCCGTTTGGGAGCTTTGGTATAATCCCCATGGAGTCCCAGCATCCGCTTAGGACGTCAGAGAAAATAAGAATTTACTCACCGGTAATTCTATTTCTCGTAGTCCGTAGTGGATGCTGGGCGCCCATCCCAAGTGCGGATTGTCTGCAATACTTGTATATAGTTATTGTTTAACTAAAGGGTTATTGTTGAGCTATCTGTTGAGAGGCTCAGTTGTTATCATACTGTTAACTGGGTACTGTATCACGAGTTATACGGTGTGATTGGTGTGGCTGGTATGAGTCTTACCCGGGATTCAAAATCCTTCCTTATTGTGTCAGCTCTTCCGGGCACAGTATCCTAACTGAAGTCTGGAGGAGGGTCATAGTGGGAGGAGCCAGTGCACACCAGTAGTCTAAAGCTTTCTTTTAGTTGTGCCCAGTCTCCTGCGGAGCCGCTATTCCCCATGGTCCTTACGGAGTCCCAGCATCCACTACGGACTACGAGAAATAGAATTACCGGTGAGTAAATTCTTATTATATTAACATTCATTCATCTATTAATAGTTCTGGTGCGGGATTTTCTCTCTCGAAATTTATGGAATGCTTGACAGACATCTGGTCAAGGGCCTCTAATTGTGTTTTTCTATATACTTCAGTAATTTTTTTATTTTTTCCAGAAAAACAAGGTGTGGTTTTCTTTTACCATTATTCTGAAATGAGCTTTAAATAAAATCTTTGGTCACTGAAGAGGTTTTTTCTTCTTAAATCTGAGAAACTTTGCTGTTATGTTTGTGCCCTGTGTGACCTGCGCTTGTAGCTGTGTGATTTAAGAATGATGGCATGATGTGTAATGTTTAACAAGCCATTTACTATGTGAAAGAAACTGCTAAATATTCTAGCTTCAATCGTTATGACTTACTAGGAACAAAACAAGATTAATGTATGAGGCATCACAGGTATATGTAATATAAGTGTCTACACAAACCTAATTTCTCTAGCGTCCTAGAGGATGCTGGGGACTCCGTAAGGACCATGGGGAACAGACGGGCTCCGCAGGGGAGAGAGCACTTTCAGAAAGCTTTGGATTCTGGGTGTGCACTGGCTCCTCCCTCTATGCCCCTCCTCCAGACCTCAGTTTTACACTGTGCCCAGAGGGAAATGGGTGCACTGCAGGGAGCTCCCCTGAGTTCTCTGCCTAGAAAGCATTTTTGTTTGGATTTTTTCTCTATTTTTCACAGGAAGCACTGCTGGCAACAAGCTCCCTGCATCGAGGGACTGAGGAGAGAGGGGCAGACCTACTTAAATGATAGGCTCTGCTTCCTCGGCTACTGGACACCATTAGCTCCAGAGGGGGTGACCACAGGTTCGTCCTGGGCGTTCACCCCCAGAGCCGCGCCGCCGTTCTCCTCACAGAGCCAGAAGAAAAGAAGTCAGAAGACGTCTCAGGCGGCAGAAGCCTTCAGAGCTTCACTGAGGTAACGCACAGCATTGCAGCTGTGCGCCATTGCTCCACTACACCTCACACACTCCAGTCACTGTAAGGGTGCAGGGTGCAGGGCGCGGGGGGGGGCCCTGGGCAGCAATATAAACCTTTTTGGCAAAAGTATAGCATATATACAGCTGGACACTGTATATATGCATGAGCCCCCGCCAATTTTACACTTTTAGCGGGACTGAAGCCCGCCGCCGAAGGGGCGGGGCTTCTCCCTCAGCACTCACCAGCGCCATGTTTTTCTCCACAGCACCGCTGAGAGGAAGCTCCCCGGACTCTCCCCTGCTTATACCACGGTAGAAGAGAGGGTTTTAAAGAAGAGGGGGGGGGGGCACATAATTCGGCGCAGATAATAAAAGCACTACTGGGTAAACATTAAATTGCTGTGTTTTTTCCTGGGTCATATAGCGCTGGGGTGTGTGCTGGCATGCTCTGTCTCTCCAAAGGGCCTTGTGGGGGAACTGTCTTCAGAAGAGCATTCCCTGAGTGTGTGGTGTGTCGGTATGTGTGTGTCGACATGTCTGCGGTATAAGGCTCTCCTAAGGAGGAGATGGAGCAAATGTGTGTGGTGTCTCCGTCGACAACGCCGACACCTGTTTGGATATGTAAAATGAAGTGCTAAGGTAAATTTTATTGCACAAAAGATTAGAGAACAGACAGGGAATCTACCCATGTCTGTCCCTATGTCGCAGAGACCTTCAGAGTCTCACAACGCTCACTATCCAAAATAATAGACACTGAGATCGACACGGAGTCTGACTCCAGTTTCGACTACGATAATGCAATGTACAGCCAAAACTGGCAGAAAGGTATTCAATATATGATTATTGTAATAAAAGATGTTTTGCATATCACTGATGACTCATCTGTCCCTGACACGAGGGTACACATGTTTAAGGGGAAGAAAGCGGAGGTAAATTTCCCTCTTCTCATGAAGAAAAAGAGCGTGAATCTCCAGACAAGAGACTGCAGATTCCCACAAAGAATTCTCAGGGAGTATCCTTTCCCTACTAGGGCCAGGATACGATGGGAATCTTCCCCTAGGGTGGACAAGGCATTGTCACGTTTACCCAAAAGGTAGCGCTGACTTAACAGCTATCCTCAGGGATCCTGCAGATAGCATGCAGTAAAAGAACTTTGAAGTCCATTTACACACATTCTGGTACACTACTCAGACCGGCGATTGTGTCGGCATGGGTTTATAGCGCTGTAGCAGCGTGGACAGATACCTTATCAGCGGAAATTTAAACCCAAGATAAGGATACCATGTTATGGACCCTAGTGTGTGTGTATATGTATGTATGTATGTATGTATGTATGTATGTGTGTATGTATGTGTGTGTATGTATGTATGTATATATATATATATATATATATATATATATATTATGTCTTGTATATAAGACATGCCCAAAGAGACATTAGTCTACTGAGTTCTAGAGTCAACGCTATGTCGATTTCTGCTAGACGTGTCCTGTGGAACATGCAATGGACAGGTGATGCCGACTAAAAGGGGCACATGAAGGTTTTTACCTTACAAGGCTGAGGAATTGTGTGGAGAAGGGCTCTCGGACCTGGTCTCCACAGCTATAGCTGGTAATTCGGATCTTTTGTCTTATATTCCCTTACAGCCTAAGAAAGCACGACATTCTCAAATGCCGTGTTTTTGGTCGCAGAAAAACAAGAAAGTACGAGGAGCGTTCTTTCTGACCAGAGGTAAGGGCACAGGACACAGCTAGTTCCCAGGAACAGAAGTCCTCCCCGGCCTCTACTACATCCACCGCATGACGCTGGAGCTCCGCTAAGGGAGTCCGTCCCAGTGGGAGCGCATCTTCGACTCTTCAGCCACATCTGAGTTCACTCACAGGTGGATCCCGGGGCAATAAAAATTGTTTCTCAGGGTTACAAGCTGGAATTCGAAAGGTGCCTCCTCGCCGGTTTTCCTTATCGTACCTACCGGCTTCTCCCCCAGAAAGGGAGAGAATATCAAATACAATGTGTGAATTGTATCTCCAACAGGTGGTGCTCAAGGTTCCCCTCCTGCAACAAGGAAGGGGATATTACTCAACCTTGGCTGTAGTCCCAAAACAGTACTGTTCGGTCAGACCTATTTTAAAATTAAAATCTCTGAACCTATACTGGAAAAGGTTCAAATTTAAAGTAGAATCGCTCAGAGCGATCATCGCCAGCCTGGAAGGGGAGAATTTTAGGGTGTAGCTAGACATAAAGGCTGCATACCTTCATGTTCCCATTTATCCACCCCATCAGGCGTACCGGAGAATTGCGGTACAGTATTGTCATTACCAATTTCGCGTAATTGGCGGAAATGATGGTGCTCCTACGCAAGCAAGGAGTCAGTTATCCCATACTTGGACGATCTCCTAATAAGGGCGAGATCAAAACAGCAGTTGTTGAACAGCGTGTTACTTTCGCTGAAGGTGTCACAGCAACACGGCTGGATTCTCAATATCCCGAAGTCACAGTTGGTTCCTATGACTCGTCTGCCCTTCTTGGGTATGATTCTGGATACGAACCAGAAATGGGTTTACCTTCAGATAGAGAAGGCCCAGGAACTCATGACTCTGGTCAGGAACCTATTGAAACCAAGACAGGTGTCAGTGCATCACTGCACTCGAGTCCGGGGAAAGACATTCCCTTCGGCAGGTTCCATGCGAGGACTTTCAAATGGGACCTACTGGACAAGTGGTCCAGGTCACATCTACAGATTCATCAGTTGATCACCCTATCCCCCAGGGCCAAGGTATCTCTCATGTGGTGGCTGCAGAGTGCTCACCTTCTATAGGGCCGCAGGTTCGGCATTCAGGACTGGATCCTGGTGACCACGGACGTGAGCCCTTGAGGTTGGGGAGCAGTCACACAGGGAAGAAATTTCCAAGGTCTTTGGTCAAGTCAAGAGCCTTGTCTTCACATCAAAATCTTGGAACTAAGGGCCATATACAATGCCCTACGTCAAGCGGAGACCTTTCTTCGCGACCAACCGGTTCTGATCCGGTAATACAACGTCACCGCAGTAGCTCATGTAAACCGCCAAGGCGGCACAAGGAGCAGAGTGGCGATGGCGGAAGCCACCATAATTCTTCGCTGGGCGGAAAATCATGTAAACGCACTGTCAGCAGTGTTCATTCCGGGAGTGGACAACTGGGAAGCAGACTTCCTCAGCAGACACGACCTACATCCTGGAGAGTGGGGACTTCATCAGGAAGTCTTCGCACAGATTGCAATTCGGTGGGGATTGCCACAGATAGACATGATGGCGTCCCGCCTCAACAAAAAGCTGCAGAGTTATTGCTCCAGGTCAAGAGACCCTCAGGCAGTAGCGATAGATGCCCTAGTGACACCGTGGGTGTTCCAGTCAGTCTCTGTATTTCCTCCTCTTCCTATCATACCCCAGGGTTGAGAATAATAAGAAAAAGAGGAGTGCGAACAATTCTCATTGTTCCAGATTGGCCACGAAGGACCTGGTATCCAGATCTGCAGGAAATGCTCACAGAAGATCCATGGCCTCCTTCTCTACGACAGGACCTGTTGCAACAGGGGCCCTGTCTGTTCCAAGACTTACCGCGACTGGGTTTGACGGCATGGCGGTTGAACGCCGGATCCTAGCGGAAAAGGGCATTCCGGATTAGGTCATTCCTACTCTGATAAAGGCTAGGAAGGACGTGACAGCTAAACATTATCACCGTATATGGCGAAAATATGTTGCTTGGTATGAGGCCAGGAATGCTCCTACGGAAGAATTCCATCTGGGCCGTTTCCTTCACTTCCTACAAACTGGAGTGATTTTGGGACTAAAATTAGGCTCCATTAAGGTTCAGATTTTGTCCCTATCCATTTTCTTTCAAAAAGAATTGGCTTCTCTCCCAGAAGTTCAGACTTTTGTGAAGGGAGTGCTGCATATTCAGCCTCCTTTTGTACCTCCGGTGGAGCTTTGGGACCTCAACGTGGTGTTGGGTTCCTTAAGTCACACTGGTTTGTACCACTTAAAACGGTGGAGTTAACATGACCACCTTCCAAGTGAGAGATTTTATTAGCCTTGGCTTCGGCTAGGCGAGTGTCGGAATTAGCGGTTTTGTCACATAAAAGCCCCTATCTGAGTTTCCATATGGATAGAGCGGAATTGCGGACCCGTCCTCAATTCCTGCCAAAAGGGTTTCATACTTTCATATGAACCAACCTATTGTGGTGCCTATGGCTACACGTGACTCGGAAGATTCCGAGTCACTTGATGTGGTCAGGGCTTTGAAAATGTACGTAGCCAGAACGGCTAGAGTCAGAAAAACAGATGCACTGTTTATCCTGTATGCGACCAACAAGATTGGTGTCCCTGCTTCAAAGCAGGCTATTGCTCGCTGGATCTGTAACACGATTCAGCAAGCGCATTCTACGGCAGGGTTGCCATTGCCTAAATCAGTCAAGGCCCATTCCACTAGGAAAGTGGGCTCGTCTTGGGCGGCTGCCCGACGGGTCTCGGCACTACAGCTGTGCCGAGCTGCTACTTGGTCGGGTTCAAACACCTTTGCGAAGTTCTATAAGTTTGACACCCTGGCTGAGGAGGACCTTGTTTGCTCAAAAGGTGCTGCAGAGTCATCCGCACTCTCCCACCCGTTTGGGAGCTTTGGTATAATCCCCATGGTCCTTACGGAGTCCCCAGCATCCTCTAGGACGTTAGAGAAAATAAGATTTTACTTACCGGTAAATCTATTTCTCGTAGTCCGTAGAGGATGCTGGGCGCCCGTCCCAAGTGCGGACTTCTTCTGCATGACTTGTATATAGTTATGGCTTACATAAGGGTTATGTTGTAGTTTTATCGGTTGGACCGAGGCTATGTTGTTGTTCATACTGTTAACTGGGTAGTTTATCACAAGTTATACGGTGTGGCTGGTATGAATCTCGCCCTTAGATTTACAAAAATCCTTCCTCGTACTGTCCATCTCCTCTGGGCACAGTTTCCCTAACTGAGGTCTGGAGGAGGGGCATAGAGGGAGGAGCCAGTGCACACCCAGAATCCAAAGCTTTCTTAAAGTGCCCTATCTCCTGTGGAGCCCGTCTATTCCCCATGGTCCTTACGGAGTCCCCAGCATCCTCTACGGACTACGAGAAATAGATTTACCGGTAAGTAAAATCTTATTATTTCCCTTAAAGTGATACAGATATCGCACTAGCCTGTGGAAACCCTGATTATCTCAGTAGTACAAATGTTCTGTAAATCATAGCACTCGGCCTGGCACATTACTAGTGCACCCTGTTGTGGGGTTGAGAGCTGAAGATGAATAGGTGTATTTAACTGGTATGAGAAAGTTAATGGTGGTTGATTGGTATTTTTGTACCTGATATTTATAAATATATCTAGTATAGTTTTAAACTTGGTATATACAGATGGAGCCGCACTCATCTAGTGCGGTTCCATCGCATACGTGCACGTGATCTGTCCGCCTAGCCCCGCCAGAGTGCACAGCGATGCTCTCCCATTCTATTGAATGGGACATGTCTCCGTCACGCACGCACCCCAGGCGGAGACGCTCTCGGTGATAGCTGTACCCAGGCACAGACGGAGCCATGATTATCATGGCTCCATCTGTACATCCCCAAATGATTGTGGCACCATCTCATAGAAACTTACCACACTTTTCTCTAACGTCCTAGAGGATGCTGGGGTCCACATTAGTACCATGGGCAGTGGCGTAACTACTGCCCCCGCAGCCCTCGCGGTGGCTTGGGGGCGAGGGGCTGCGGGGGCGCCACTGATTACAGCAGACAGACATGCGGACGAGCGCCCGCATGTCAGTCTGCTTTCTCCTTCCCTCCGCCTTTTATTGGAGGGACACGGAGGGCGCAGCGTGTGCCTCTCCTGTGTCCCTCCTGAGTCCTGCATCATCTCCGGCGGCCCGCGGGTCTAATAGGGGGAAGTGCCGTTCGTGAGCTCTAATTGGCTCACGAACCGGCACTTCCCCCTATCAGACCCGCGGCCGCCGGAGATGATGCAGCAGGAGGGACACAGGAGAGGCACACGCTGCGCCCTCCGTGTCCCTCCAACAAGCGGCGGCGGCACTGGGGGGAATGTCTGGCACTGGGGCATATATGGCACTGGGGGGGGGGGATGTCTGGCACTAGGGGGGATATCTGGCACTGGGGCATATATGGCACTGGGGGGGGGATGTCTGGCACTGGGGCATATATGGCACTG
Organism: Pseudophryne corroboree; assembly: GCF_028390025.1. Taxonomy (NCBI): domain Eukaryota; kingdom Metazoa; phylum Chordata; class Amphibia; order Anura; family Myobatrachidae; genus Pseudophryne; species Pseudophryne corroboree. The sequence continues at coordinate 384,440,376 of NC_086451.1, forward strand.
GGGGGGTGGGGGGGATGTCTGGCACTGGGGCATATATGGCACTGGGGGGGGTGGGGGGGATGTCTGGCACTAGGGGGGATATCTGGCACTGGGGCATATATGGCACTGGGGGGGGGATATCTGGCACTAGGGCATATCTGGCACTGGGGGGGGGATGTCTGGCACTGGGGGGATATCTGGCACTGGGGCATATCTGGCACTGGGGGGGGGGGATGTCTGGCACTGGGGCATATATGGCACTGGGGGGGGGATGTCTGGCACTGGGGCATATCTGGCACTGGGGGGGGGATGTCTGGCACTGGGGCATATATGGCATTGGGGGGGGGGTGTCTGGCACTAGGGGGGATATATGGCACTGGGGGGGGATATCTGGCACTAGGGCATATCTGGCACTGGGGGGGGGATGTCTGGCACTGGGGGGGATATCTGGCACTGGGGCATATCTGGCACTGGGGGGGGATGTCTGGCACTGGGGCATATATGGCACTGGGGGGGGGGGATGTCTGGCACTGGGGCATATATGGCACTGGGGGGGGGATGTCTGGCACTAGGGGGGATATCTGGCACTGGGGGGGGGATATCTGGCACTAGGGCATATCTGTCACTGGGGGGGGGGATGTCTGGCACTGGGGCATATCTGGCACTGGGGGCATATATGGCACTCGGGGGGAATATCTGGCACTGGGGGGGAATATATGGCACTGGGGGGGAATATCTGGCACTGGGGGGGAATATATGGCACTGGGGGGGAATATCTGGCACTGGGGGGGAATATATGGCACTGGCGGCATATCTGGCACTGGGGGAATATCTGGCACTGGGGGAATATCTGGCACTGGGGGGGAATATATGGCACTGGCGGCATATCTGGCATGGAGGGAATATCTGGCACTGGGGGCATACGTGGCACTGGGGGGGAATATCTGGCACTGGGGGAATATCTGGCACTGGGGGCATATCTGGCACTGGGGGAATATCTGGCACTGGGGGGGGGGGTATATGTGTACCTGGCACATGGGGGGGGGCTATATTTGGCTCCGGGGGCATGTGAGTACCTGGCACCGTGGGGGAATATCTGGCACTGGGGACATATGTGGCACTGGGAGCACAGCCCTAGCAACAAGGACTACCTCCTAGCAACGAGCATGACACCCAGTGCATGAAACACCTGACAACGAGCATGACACCCAGTGCATGAAACACCTGGCAACGAGCATGACACCCAGTGCATGAAACCCCTGACAACGAGAAGGTAATTGAAAAGTAATTAGAAGCCTTACTGTAGGACTTAATGTGTAATGGGCATTACGGTGTGTGGCATAATGTATCACGGACATTGCGGTGTGTGTCATAATGTGTCACAGGCATTACGGTGTATGGTATACTATATCGCGGGCATTGTGATATGTGGTATAATGTCTCAGGGTCATTGCAGTGTGTGGCATAATGTATCACGGACATTGCGGTGTGTGTCATAATGTGTCAGGCATTACGGTGTGTGGTATACTATATCACGGGCATTGTGATATGTGGTATAATGTCTCAGGGTCATTGCAGTGTGTGGCATAATGTATCACGGACATTGCGGTGTGTGTCATAATGTGTCAGGCATTACGGTGTGTGGTATACTATATCACGGGCATTGTGGTATGTGGTATAATGTCTCAGGGTCATTGCAGTGTGGCATAATACATAACGGGCATTGCGGTGTGTGGCATAGGGTATAACGGGCAGGGCATTGCGGTATGTGTCACAGGCATTACGGTGTATGGTATACTATATCACGGGCATTGTGGTATAATATCTCAAGGTCATTGCGGTGTGTGTCATAATGTGTCACAGGCATTGTATGTGCTATAATGTATCAGGGGCATTGCAGTGTGTAGCATAATGTATAACGGGCATTGCGATTCCTGTCATAATGTGTCGGGGGCATTACGGTGTGTGGCATAATGTGTCACAGGCATTACGGTGTGTGGCATAATGTGTCGGGGGCATTACAGTGTGTGCATATTGTGTCATGTGCATTGTTGTGTGCGGCATAATGTCTAAGGGCCATTGCAGTATGTGGCATAATGTATACTGGGCATTACTATAAGGAGGAAAAATGACAAATAATGTAAGGGGCATGAATCAGGATTATTTTTCTTTCCTGTGGTGGCTAACGTCTGGGTGTGCAGGTTGCAAAACTGGGGTATAAGGTAGTCTTTTCCTGCAATACCACGCCCCTTTATTAGAAACCACGCCCATTCCAACAAAACCACGCCCCTTTTTTGCAGCGCGCGCCTTCGACAGAGCCAGTCACAGCTAGGGGAGCTCCATAGGAGTTTTCCTGGTTTTATTTTTTATTAGAGTTAGGCACAGGGAGGCTGCTGAGACGTTAATGGCTACTATCTCCGCTGACAGGACACTGAGCTCCTGAGGGTGATGATCATTAGCCGCCCCAGGCGACTGCTCACTCCCGCAGCATGCTGCCACCCCCTAACAGAGCCAGAAGATTCCGGTGGCGAGTGAGTCACTGACGAGCGGGGAGCCGGTGTGAATGGCGGCAACAGGGTAGGAGCGCAGTACTACTGCGCTCCGGAGTGCACAGTGGTGCTAGGAGGGGCGCCCTGAGCCAGCGATGTGGATACCCTACACTGGTCACCAAAAGGGCTTTCAGGGACCTCGGTAACGCTGATTGCTAAAAGCCTCTGGCCAGTATAAAATTTGAAAGTGCGGGAAGACTCACCATCATCAGGGGCCAGAGCTTCTCGGAGCGGATCCAGCATCGTTCAGTGACATTTTCCTTCCTGCAGATCAAGCTACAGGGACGCTGACAGGAAGTGCTGTCCCTCCACACGACTCCAGCTATCCTGTGCGGTACCAGGGGGTTGTAGAAGGGAGGGGGTTGTTGTGTATTTACTGTGTAGTCTATGAAGGTACACAGTCAGCGCCAGGTATTTTTGTTTTCTCATACCTCCTAGAGGATGCTGGGGATGACATCAAGACCATGGGGTATAGACTGGATCCGCAGGAGACATGGGCACTCTAAACACTTTTCATTGGGTGTGAACTGGCTCCTCCCTCTATGCCGCTCCTCCAGACCTCAGTTTTAGAAATGTGCCCAGGTCGACTGGATGCATTCTGAGGAGCTCTACTGAGTTTCTCTGAAAAGACTTGTTAGGTTTTTTATTTTCTGGGAGATCTGCTGGCATCAGACTCCCTGCTTCGTGGCACTAAGGGGGCAGAAGCATAACCAACTTCCTCAGAGTTTCATGGCTCTGCTTCTGGCTGACAGGACACCATTAGTTCCTGAAGGGAACTGAACGCTAGCCGTGTCTAGTTGCCGACTCCCACAGCATGCCGTCACCCCCCTCGCAGAGCCAGAAGACAGGTGAGTATGAGAAGAATGATCTTAAATCAAGTAAGTGACGGCTGAGGTGCAGCGCAGCTGGTGGGAGCGCCGCGCGCCATTGCTGCCCACACACAGGCACTGCAGGGTGCGGGGGGGTTGGGGGCAGCAAGAAAAATACCTCAAACTGGCTAAAAGGGGTCATAAGATGCCGCTGACACAGCCCTGCCAGTATAAATAATAAATCATAAACTGAGTGTAAGGATGTGCCATTGAGGGGGCGGAGCTTCTTCCTCAGGCAGCCAGCACACTACTCAGCGCCATTTTCTCTCCTCAGGCTGTAGAGAACACACTGGTCCTCTCCTCCACTTCTGACAAGTACAGGGTGCTATAAAAGGGGGGCACAAAGTGATTGTGGTGCATTTGATAGTGTATATTACTATTTAAAAGCGCTTTTGGGCTGTGGACATACTGTGTTCACAGGCAATACTGGCGCTGGGTTTGTGAACTGGCTGCTCCTATCCTGTGTCCCTCTGACAGATTTTACTGTGGGTCTGTCCCCAAAATAAGTCCCAGTGTGTCTGTGAGTGTGGTGTACACGTGTGAGGCATGTCTGAGGCAGGGATTTCTTTCCCGGAGGAAGCCATTTTAGGGACACAGAGTTGTAATGTGGTGGCGCTACCGGCACACCAAGAGCCTGCATGGGTGAAAGAGCTACGTGACAGTATGCATCTGATTAACTGTAGATTGGATAAGTCTGAATCTAAGGCTGCATGCTGGAGAAAATCTGTGGAAGATGTGAATTTTCAGGATGCTGTTATTCCTTATGCCGGCGGCCCCTCTGGGTCACATAAGAGACCATTTGCAAATGTTGTAAACCCTGATACCGACACGGATTCTGATTCTTGTGTCGACGATAGTGAATCCAGAGAGATAGATCATAAATTGGCAAAAAGTGTACTATATATGATTGTGGCTATAAGGGACGTGTTGGAGGTTACAGAAAGCACTCCTGTACCTCAGGGGAAAGCTTATTTATGTAAGGAAAAGAAATCCAAAGTCACGTTCCCTCCTTCACACGAACCAAATGCTCTGTTTGAAGGGATGTGGGTGAATCCTGATTAAAAAAAAATTCGTATTCCCAAAAGGATTCACATAGCTTATCCTTTCCCGGTTGAAGACAGGAAAAAATGGAAGTCACCCCCTGTGTTAGACAGTGCACTTTCCAGGTTGACAAAGAAGGCAATTCTCCCTGCTCCTGGCACGGCTTTCTCTTAAAGAGCCGGCAGACCGCAAAATGGAAACGACATTGAAATCCATTTATGTTACCAATGGTACACTGCTCAGGCCCACTATTGCCTGCGCATGGGTGAGTCGCGCTATTGAAAAATGGTCAGAAAGCGTGTCATCAGAAATTGACACGATTGATAAAGATGAGATACTCCTTAAGTTAGGGAATATCAATGACGCTGCCGCCTACATGCTGGAAGCAATGAAGGATATTGGACTCTTGAGTTCACAAGCCGCTACCATGTCAGTATCAGCTAGGCGGGCGTTATGGATTCACCAGTGGAACGCGGATGCAGATTCCAAAAGAAACATGGAGGCTCTCCCATATAAAGGTGAGGCCTTATTTGGCGATGGCCTGGATGCGTTAGTCTCGGCGGCTACCGCAGGTAAGTCAACATTTTTGCCCTCAGCGCCTGCACCGGCAAAAAAGACCTATCACCCGCAAATGCAGTCCTTTCGGTCCAATAAATACAAAAAGACGAGAGGTTCCCGCTTCTTTGCAGGACGGGGAAGGGGAAAGAAGCCCACACCGGCTCCAGGTTCCCAAGAGCAAAAGTCTACCCCTAATTCTGCCAAATCCCCAGCATGACGCTGGAACTACCTTGCGGGAGGCCGCTCGGGTGGGGGCACGTCTCAAACTCTTCAGCTAGGATTGGATTCTGTCTGGCCTGGACCCCTGTGTGTTGCAAATAGTATCCCAGGGATACAAACTAGAGTTTCAAGACGTTCCCCCACGCCAATTTCTCATACGTCCTAGAGGATGTTGGGGATGACATCAAGACCATGGGGTATAGACGGGATCTGCAGGAGACATGGGCACTCTAAAGACTTTTCATTGGGTGTGAACTGGCTCCTCCCTCTATGCCCCTCCTCCAGACCTCAGTTTTAGAAATGTGCCCAGGTCGACTGGATGCACTCTGAGGAGCTCTACTGAGTTTCTCTGAAAAGACTTATGTTAGGTTTTTAATTTTCAGGGAGCACTGCTGGCAGGGCCGGTTCCAGGGCTTCTGGCGCCCCGGGCGGCATTGGGGGGCGTGGCTTCATACAGGGGGCGTGGTCATTTATGCCCCCTGTACAGACTGGAATGATGCGCGGTGCGCGATGACGTCATCGCGCACCGCACATCAAAGGTCCTTTCAACGAAGAGAAACTAGACGCGTAGCGTCTAGTTCCCTTCGTGGAGAGGACCTTGGCCGTGCGGTGCGCGATGACGTCATCGCGCACCGCACAGTAAAGGACCTCTCCACGAAGGGAAACTAGACGCGTACGCGTCTAGTTTCCCTTCCCAGCGGCCAGCGGCAGCAGGGTGACAGCGGGGGCCGGGGGGCACACACTGCAGCAGCGGATCTTGCCCTGGTGCGGCGCCCTCCGGAAGGCGCCCTGCGCCCTCCGGAAGGCGGTGCCCCGGGCAAAAGTACTGCTTGCCCGTGGCAAGATCCGCTACTGACTGCTGGCAACAGGCTCCCTGCTTCGTGGGACTGAGGAGAGAGAAGCAGACCCACTTTCCTGGACTCAAGCAGACTTCCTCAGCAGACACGACCTGCATCCAGGAGAGTGGGAACTTCATCAGGAAGTCTTCGCACAGATTGCAAGTCAGTGGGGACTGCCCCAGATAGACATGATGGCATCCCGCCTCAACAAAAAGCTGCAGAGGTATTGCGCCTGATCAAAAGACTCTCAGGCGGTAGCTGTAGACGCCCTAGTGACACCGTGGGTGTTCCAGTCGGTCTATGTGTTTCCTCCTCTTCCTCTCATCCCAAAGGTGTTGAGAATAATAAGGAAAAGAGGAGTACAGACAATTCTCATTGTTCCAGATTGGCCACGAAGGACCTGGGATCCGGATCTGCTGGAAATGCTCACAGAAGATCCATGGCCTCTTCCTCTACGATAGGACCTGTTGCAACAGGGGCCCTGTCTGTTCCAAGACTTACCGCGACTGGGTTTGACGGCATGGCGGTTGAACGCCGGATCCTAGCGGAAAAGGGCATTCCGGATTAGGTCATTCCTACTCTGATAAAGGCTAGGAAGGACGTGACAGCTAAACATTATCACCGTATATGGCGAAAATATGTTGCTTGGTGTGAGGCCAGGAATGCTCCTCATTCACTTCCTACAAACTGGAGTGAATTTGGGCCTAAATTAGGCTCCATTAAGGTTCAGATTTCGGCCTTATCCATTTTCTTTCAAAAGGAATTGGCTTCTCTACCAGAAGTACAGACTTTTGTAAAGGGAGTGCTGCATATTCAGCCTCCTTTTGTACCTCCGGTGGCACCTTGGGACCTTGACGTGGTGGTGAGTATCCTTAAGTCACACTGGTTTGAACCACTTCAAACGGTGGAGTTGAAATATCTCACTTGGAAAGTGGTCATGTTGTTAGCCTTGGCTTCGGCTAGGCGAGTATCGGAATTGGCGGCTTTGTCTCATAAAAGCCCCTATCTAGTTTTCCATATGGATAGAGCGGAATTGCGGACCTGCCCTCAATTCTTGCCTAAGGTGGTGTCATCTTTTCATATGAACCAACCTATTGTGGTGCCTGTGGCTACGCGCGACTTGGAGGATTCCGAGTCCATTGATGTAGTCAGGGCTTTGAAAATTTACGTGGCCAGAACGGCTAGAGCCAGGAAAACAGAAGCACTGTTTGTCCTATATGCGGCCAACAAGGTTGGCGCCCCTGCTTCAAAGCAGACTATTGCTCGCTGGATCTGTAACACGATTCAGCAGGCTCATTCCACGGCTGGATTGCCATTACCAAAATCGGTCAAGGCCCATTCCACAAGGAAGGTGGGCTCTTCTTGGGCGGCTGCCCAAGGGGTCTCGGCACTACAGCTGTGCCGAGCTGCTACTTGGTCGGGTTCAAACACCTTTGCAAAGTTCTACAAGTTTGATACCCTGGCTGAGGAGGACCTCCTGTTTGCTCAATCGGTGCTGCAGAGTCATCCGCACTCTCCCGCCCGTTTGGGAGCTTTGGTATAATCCCCATGGTCCTTACGGAGTCCCCAGCATCCTCTAGGACGTAAGAGAAAATAAGATTTGAAACCTACCGGTAAATCTTTTTCTCGTAGTCCGTAGAGGATGCTGGGCGCCCGTCCCAAGTGCGGACTACTTCTGCAAGACTTGTATATAGTTTTGCTTACATAATGGTTATGTTATAGTTTTCATCGGTCTTGGACTGATGCGATGTTGTTTTCATACTGTTAATTGGGTAGTATATCGCAAGTTATACGGTGTGATTTGTGTGGCTGGTATGAATCTTGCCCTTGGATTAACAAAATCCTTTCCTCGTACTGTCCGTCTCCTCTGGGCACAGTTTCTCTAACTGGGGTCTGGAGGAGGGGCATAGAGGGAGGAGCCAGTGCACACCCATACCTAAAGTCTTTCTTAAAGTGCCCATGTCTCCTGCGGAGCCCGTCTATCCCCATGGTCCTTACGGAGTCCCCAGAATCCTCTACGGACTACGAGAAAAAGATTTACCGGTAGGTTTAAAATCTTATTTTTACCCAGGGTTCTGTATCTCCTCCAGATGATCCCAATTCATATTCCCAAAACCTGGTTTCAGGACTTACATAAATTAGGGACTTTGTTTGGGGTAACAAGAGGCCTCGTTTCCTACATGCCATACTCTTCCACCGCAAACACATGGGTGGTCTTCAATTGCCCCATTTTTCTCTGTATTATGATGCCATTGTCCTTAATAGGGTAATGGAGTGGACGGGATTATAGGAGATTAAACAATGGGTACTTATAGAGAGTGCAGCTTTATCCTCACCCATATCCCATTACCCCTGGTGCTCAAAGCTCCCTACCATTGCTCATCCTATCATTGGCCCTACCCTGTTACGCTGGAATAGGCTTTGGGTCCTCCCGTATGTCTCCTCCAAATTATCTCCCCTGACCCCACTGCTTAATAACCCGGATATTCTTCTGGGAGCCTCAGGACGGTGATTCGATTCATGGAAGTTGGTGGGGGTGACACGTGTTGGTCAGCTGGTGGAGAATGGAGCAATAATCCCCTTCCCTACTTTGTAGTTGAAATGGAGTCTCCTGCCATCGGAGATATGGAAGTACATTCAGCTGAAGCACTTTGTATTGGGGAGTAATGTCCACCAAGTGTTACTAGACCTTTGACGATTTTTTAGAGTATGTGCTTGGATTCTTCTCGCCCGATGTATTTTCTCTCAAAATGCTATAGATTCCTGATTGAACATAGGTTCCCGTACCTCCCTAAGTACGCAAGGGACTGGAGTCGTGACTTACAGATTGATTTTACAGAGGAAGACTGGGAAAAAAAGATTTCGGGCCAATTTTGCAAGCTCGATCAGTTATTCAGTGATTGAGACACAATTCAAGGTTCTGTCGCGATGGTATAGATGTCCCCTGACACTTGCTAAAATGTTCCCGGATGTACCAGATACGTGTTGGCGATGTACTACTGAAACGGGTTCCCCAATGCATATCTGGTGGGATTGTTGCTTACTTCGCCCCTTTTGCAATAAAGTTATTGCAATCTCAAGGTTGATTGTGGGTTCTGATGTCCCTTCTGAGCCTGCTTTCTGGCTTCTTAACTTAGTTACGGGTTCCCTGGCAACATACAAAACGTCTCTATTGAATTTCTTAATAGCTCCGCTAAAGCGGCTATCCCTGTTCGCTGGCGGCGCACTACACCACCTACTGTGAAGGAGTGGTGTGGTAGAATAGATAGGTATATGTCCATGGAGGAATTGCGAGTGACTCCAGACAACCACTGAGATTTACGGCCACTTGGTAGCCCTGGTTGGATTTTTTTGGTTTTTATGTAAACTGTTTTTATTATTAATTAAAGCAGCATAACATCAATACATTTCCAAAAGAAAGGGACAAAATCAGTACATATAATATACGTCAATACAATACGTATACAGCGCCCATAGTGTGGGGGGAAAAAATTGTCTGCTTATTTTACATCAAAACATATAGAGGAGAACATTCTAACAAAACAGCTTAGGAAAAATAGGGAGAAAGAGAAAAAGAGAGAAAAGGAGAAAGGAAAGAAGGGAAAAGTTAAGAAATACAGGGTTAGGGGAGAGTGTCTGCGTAGAAAGGACGAGTCTTTTGGAAAATAAGGAAGGGAACTTTATCAATTAGGGATCTGAAACACATTAGAAAAACACATTACTCGGAATGGGAGAGGAACTATGTAGACATATAGGACCGATACACAGGAGACTCTTTAAAGTCACACCAGGGAAACCAGACAGCTGTGAAGCTAACGGTTTTCCCAGATGAGAAGGAGATAAGGTCTTCCATGACTAAAAAGTAATCGATCTTTGTAAACCATAGTTTAATCGAAGGAGGTGAGGTGGATCTCCAAAGAGTTGGAATAACCGCTTTTGCTGCATTGCTAAGATGTCTTAATAGGGAGCATTTATAGGATTGTGGGCTCGCGGAGGTGTGATTAAGGAGCCAAAACCCTGGGTCTTTCGGGACTACATCTCCCACTATCAGTTCGGAACATTTAAATACCTCTGCCCAAAATGGAGTTATACGAGGGCAGTCCCACCATATGTGCACAAAGCTCCCTGGGGCGTTTTTACATCTCCAGCAAAGATTCGAGAGAGCGGGAAACATTTTATTAAGAGCAAGAGGAGTCCTGTACCACCTATATATGAGTTTATAGAGGGTCTCTAGTGTTGATAAACATAAACAGCTCGCC